>NC_056732.1:1663901089-1663946142 GCF_019279795.1 Protopterus annectens
TGTTTTTTTTCTTTGCCATCCCTTTTCTTAGGGGCCTTTTGGTTTTTTTTTGCGTATTTGGCCATTGGCATATGTTAACTTTGTAATACATGCGTCTGGTCCGCTTCCATAACTCTGATGTTCTGTTTGGGAAAATGTAAACTGTGTTTTTTGGTTTACATTTCCATGGGCTTGCACTACGCCTGCACCACTTTGTGAATTGCTGTATGCCTTCATTAGCATGGTGCGACAATGTGCATGGGGTGATTTGCATACATATGCCGAGGGCGTATGCCGGTAGTGCACGTGGAATTGGTTCGTACCTGAATTGCTCGATGGACATATTTGGTGTTATACCACCTACGCTACGCCTATGCCTGGTGCAAGCTTCATGAATCCGGGGGGCAGTCAATGTAAAATTGAAAAAGTACCCCTCCCCTTATTGTATTGCATCATTTATCTGCTTTATTAGGTTAACAAATTATGGAGCATTGTCTGATTTGATCATTTTTTTGCTATTTTCAATGACAGAATATATAGTTTTTATTGCCTTTGCTGTCTACTACTACTAGTAGTTATTTATACCCTTTTGCATAATTGATTTGAACTGTATGTATATTATGGCCCATTTGCTGGCTATACTTGATGTAATCCAGGTTTTTATTTACTTTTTACATTTACTTGTAAACAGATTATTAGTAACGTATGCACAATTGTGATGTTTTATTATAATTACCAAATAGTGTTGTATGTGAACATTTTAACAATTATGTTTTAATAACAATAATGTTTAAAAAAACTCAAGCCACTTGTCTGGCAATCAGTCTTGTTTGTACTTTATCTGCCCAACATTTCCTGTAACTATTCATTCAGTCTAGGAAGGTTTGAGCTCACATTTTAGACTCTGTAGACCATAGCTAATTTTTTTAGCATTTTTCTTTAAACCATTTGTTAATGCACTTACAGTTTGATATTAGAATGTAGTTGTAAAACATTTAGAAATATAATACGCATTTGTGATATGCATAACTATGCATTTATACCACATAAATTGACATTATTTTACAATTAGCTTACATGGATTTCAGTATTTTTTTTTATTTATTTAACTGCCCTGCCATTCATTTTACAAAAACTGTTTGACTAATATCATCTGTGATTTTATTTCTTTTTAAAATTCAGAACTTTAACTGTTTGGTGTGGTGTTACTATACAATTATAAGAAAATTGTAAAAAAACAAAATAGATATTAGCTTAACTAACACGTTTATATTTACATTATTTATATTTGCTGTTGTCTGCCCGTTATTCTTGTGCATTGTAACACATGTACTTTAGATGAAAATAAAATACACGCATGTCAGTCCTGTGACTTTAAATATTTATACAAGCATGTCAGTCTTTTATACAAGCATGTCAGTCTTGTGACTATAAATCTTTACTGTTATTAACTATTTTTATTTGATTTTTATACACTAGAACTGTTTTGTGTACCTTTTGACTATGCTATGAGAATGGCAATCACATGCTGTACTTTACTGTAGTACTGATAAATGTCTTGCTTTAACTGAATGGAAGTTTTAAACATTTGAGAATGATTTGTTCAGACATCATATCCTACCATCCTACCATGTATGCTTAACCATTTTCAAAACACAAACATATTATAAAATATATCTTTTTATACATATTAGCGGTAATTTCCTGCTCTTCTGCAATGTTTTCTTAAGCTCAGTTAATTTATTTTCATTATCCTGTAACTGCTGTTCAAGAGTTTCCTGTAATGTTGCATGGTCTTTCTGATATTTTTCAGTAAATGTTCTGCTGAATCTAAAACACCTATGCACTTTTGAAAAGATGTCTAAACTTCCTGAATTCATTGTGTCTGTCTTTTACAAGTTTATTACATTCTTTTGCAACAAAATGTACTAGAGGTTCTGTCAGTAACTGGTTTGACTGTTATTGCAACTCAGAAATAAACCTTTCACATCTGGTGACAAAACATAACTGTCTAACATCTAAATATAATGTCAGCATATTAACTTTTTCTGATTCCTAACCATTAAAATTTTTGTCTGTACAGTCTAACCTTTGAATAATGGCATGCACTGTATTTTTATGACATTGTACACACAATAAACATCTTTATACCACACATGATTTTGTTTCAGATGCCAGTCAAATATTTTAATCCATTTGCATAATGCCTTACTATCAACTTGCCCTAATAAGGTTTTACATTTGCTAATATGCTATATATACAACATTTCATTCTGTTATTATTATTACCTCTATGGCATTCATACTGTATGCAACATAGAAAAATGTTCTTACCAGTCAACAGAGAGGCAGATGGCCAGGCTGCTTTACTGTAGATGATTGAAAAGTCCCTGTAGTCACTTGTGAAGTTGGTACAACAAAACTGGCAGTTTCAGTGTTGCAACTTTGTATTGTACCTTTTTTGGAGAATGTATGGCACAGCTCAGTTTCCTGCACTGCAGCCTCACTCCAGATTCAGACATCTGTGAAACTATATTGCTACATGTAGAAAACTGTAGAAAACTGAAGTACTTCACATAAATGTTAGTTACTGTGCTTTTACAGGAGTGACCTTATACAAGGCATTGCCCACTCCCCCTGTGTTCAGATACAGGCTAGGAACATTGGGGTCACCAATGAAAAATGTATTTTATGTATGTGCTGCTTCAATACTGTACTGGAATTTGCTGGACTGGACTCAAAGTCTTTTTAAGACACAAAGTCTTGCTGGCTGTTTACTGCTGAATCAGAGACACAGAGTTTAGAATGACTGCAACTGTAGTCTGTTTAAAGCACCAAGCCTTCCAAATTACATACTGATAAAGAAACATATTTTGCAGCTACGGAATATAATATAATATAATATAATATAATATAATATAATATAATATAATATAATATAATATAATATGGAAAAAACATATAGTTGCAAGTATAGAAAACTTCTGGAAGAGCCTCATGTTGATCAAGAATAAACGCAGGAATGGTTAAGGAGAGGTGAATTCACATCAAGAAATGAAAGGTTAATATTGGCAGCCCAAGATAGTGGGCTACATACACATTGGTTTACAAAGTCCACTGAACATGTGGGAGAGACAGACATATGTAGGTTTTGTAAAACCGAATTGGAAACAGTCACACACCTTGTTGCTGGTTGTGATGCACTAATGGCAGAGGGATTGTATACTGATATGGCAGAGGGATTGTATACTGATAGGCATAATAATGTGGCAAGACTGTTACACTGGAGATTGTGCAAACATTATGGTATGCAAGTGGCTGAAAACCACTGGAAACATGAGCCACAAAGAATCATAGAAAATGATGATGTTTATATCACATGGGATCACCCAAAACCAACAGTTCAAAAGATAGATGCTAGAAAACTGGATACAGTGGTCCAAGAAAAGAAGACAAAAGTAGCATTGATCATTGAAATTGCCACACCCAGTGACTACAGTGTCTTGTGTACAGACAGACACAAAGTCATAAAATACCTTGATCTGCAGGCAGAAATGAGAGCCATGGGGAAAAAGATACCTAGACAGTTCCAGTAGTAATAGGAGAAACTGGTCTTATAAAAATGAATTTACAATCGTATTTAGATATGTTACCAATTCATGTAACAGTATGCAAATTGCAGAAGGAGTCATTACTGGGCACATTGCGGGTGCTGGGAAGACCACTTTTGGCTAACATCAAAGAGTGAAACAATATTAATTCATGAACTTTAATCATACTTTGACTTAGGAATGGGGTCCATTCCCGTCATGGTATTAGAAACCCAAATGACTTGGAGAAATTAAAAAAAGAACCAGTAGGTATGATGGAACATGGGGACATCATTGTAGGAATAAGTAGGTATGATGGGACATAGGGACATCATTGTAGGAATCAGTAGGTATGATGGGACATAAGGACATCATTGTAGGAATCACTAGGTATGATGGGATGTAGGAACACCATTGTAGGAATCAGTAGTTATGGTGGGATGTAGGGACACCATTGTAGGGATCAGTAGCTATGATGGGAGGCAGGACACCATTGTAGGAATCACTAGGTATGATGGGACGTAGGGACACCATTGTAGAAATAAGCAGCTATGATTAGAGGTAGGGACACCATTGTAGGAATTAATAGGCATAATGGCACATAGGGACACCATTGTTGGAATCAGAAGGAATGATGGGAAGTAGGGACACCACTGTAGGAATCAGGTATGATGGGATGCAAGGACACCATTGTAGAGATCAGTAGGTATGATGGGACGTAGGGACACCATTGTAGGAATCAGAAGGTATGATGGGACATAGGGACACCATTGTTGGAATCAGTAGGTATGAAGGGATGTAGGTTCATAGGTAGGTCCTAGGCTATCTGCCCAAAGGCATTTATAAGTCTAGTTGGAATATTTTGGCTTTCAACACCCCCTTAGATTAGTTTCCTGTGCCTCTGTCCAGCAGAGCCACTGAAGTGATCCATGGGGTAAACCTTATGTTTCCCATCCACTCATCAAGGTATCTCTTGAAGAGGGTTCATAGGTTGATACTAGGCTATCTGCCCTAGGGCATTATAAGCCTAGCCAGAGTGTGTTTGGCTTTTGCCACCCTTTTAGATTAGTTGATTGTGCCTCTGTATAGTAGGTCACAGAAGATAGCCCTTTTAAGGTTAGTTTACTGTGCCTCTGTCTAGCAGGGACACAGAAGAGATCCCAGGGGTAAACCTACGATCTCCCATCCACTCGTCAAGACTTCTCTTGAAGAGGGTCCTTGAGGGGCTCTGCCTAACATGGATTGGGATTTTATTCCAGAGTGAGGGGAGCCTCTGGAATATGAATCTGTCCCTCCAGCATGTCCTATTTTTTTCTGTGCTGAGGTTTAAGTCCCTAGACCGTGTAGCTCTAAGGGATTTGGATTTCCTGAGGTGGAGCATGTCCATTAATTCTGGGTTGGACATGGCTTTATACGTCAGGCACAGATCGCCTCTGAGTAGGCGGTAAGCAACTGAGTAGAGCTGGAGCTTCTTTAGCCTAACTGCTTAGGACATCTGTTTGAGTCCCTTGATCCTCTTGGTGAGGTACTTTTGAGGTCTTTCCAGTTGCTGCAGGTGTCGGGTAAGGTACATCCCAAATGGGGCATTGTATTCAATTATGGGCCTGATGAGTGATGATTAGAAGGGCACAATGACCTCTCTTGATCTAGATGTGAACCCTTTCATGATAAGGTGGGCTATATAGAAGGTCTTTCTAACCACTTTGGCAAAGTGATTGTCAAAGGAGAGATTGCTATCTACTTCGGTCCCCAAATCCCTAATTACTTCTTCCATACTTAATGGATTACCACCTATGTGGCAATTTGTGAGCACTTTGTTTTTCCCAAAGGGGATGACTATGCACTTTTTGGCATTTAGCTTTAGGCCATAGTTCTGGCACCAGTTATCCGTCTCTGTGAGACCCTTTTGGAAGATGCTTGTGTCAGTCGGAGAGTCAATTATGGCACCCACTTTGCAGTCATCTGTGAACTTGGTCAGCCATAGTCCTCCCATGTTAGCCTGTACCTCAGAGAATTATATACCGAACAAGAGAGGTCCCAGGACTGAGCCTTGTGGGACGCCACTTGCAACTGGTTTAGAGTCTGACATGGCACCTGAAATTCTGACCATGTGGGTTCTATCTCTGAGCCAGTTTGCAATCCATCTTGTGACATATGGGTTGATATTTAAGCTGGTGAGCTTATTTATGATGCCCAAGTGGGGTTAGCGAGGAGCTCTGCCTAATGTAGATTGGAATCTTGTTGTTGTCTTTCCAGTTGTTGCAGGTGTCTTGTAAGGCACATCCCAAATGATGGGTCTGATGAGTGTTGCATAGAGGGGCCCAATGACCTCTTTTGAAATGGATGCAAACCCTTTTGTGATTAGGTAGGCCACATAGAAGGATTTTCTAACCACTTTGGCAATGTGATTATCAATGTGATTATCAAAGGAGAGGTTACTATCTACTTGGGTCTCCAGATCCCTTATTACGTCTTCCATATTTAGGGGGCTACCACCTATGTAGTAGTTTGTGGGTACTTTGTTTTTTCCAAAGGGGATGACTATGCACTTTTTGGCATTTAGCTTGAGGCCATGGTTTTGACACCAGGTATCTGTCTCAGTGAGACCCTTTTGGAGGATGTCTGTGTCAGACGGAGAGTCAATTATAGCCCCTAGTTTGAAGTCATCTGTGATTATGGTCAGCCATAGTCCTCCTGTGCTTGCCTGTACCTCTGAGAAGTATATGCCGAACAGGAGGGGATCCTAGGACTGATCCCTGGGGAACGCCACTTGTAGCCAGTTTAGAGTCAGACCTAGCTCCCGCAACTTTTACCATGTGAGTTCTGTTCATGAGCCATTTGGCAACCCATCTTGTGATGTAGGGGTTTATGTTCAGGCTGGTGAGCTTGTCTATAATACTCGAGTGGGGAATGGTGTCAAAGGCCTTTGCAAGGTCTAGGTAGGCTGTGTGGACTGCCTTTCCCTCATCTATAGCCTTGGCAACTATCTCAAAGAAGTCCAGCAGGTTTAGGAGGCATGATCTGCCCTTAACAAAGCCGAACTGGGTATGGTCCAGTGTTTGGAGGTTTCCAATGTCTCTGTTAATGAGGTCCATGATGATGCACTCCATAGCTTTGCAGACCAAGCTAGTCAGGCTTATAGGGTGATAGTTCCTGGGGTCCGTTGTGGCTCCACCTTTGTGGAGTGGAATAACCATTGCTGTGTGCCACTCTGTGGGCATGTAGCCTATAGAGAGGCTGAGTTTAAACAGTGTGTTTAGGTGAGGGGTTAGTTCATCTTTGAGCTTGTGTAGGACGCAGCCTGGGACACCGTCCAGTCCCACTGATGCTGTGTTTTTGGCTTTGGAGAGGGCTGTTTTAATCTGAGTGCCTGTGATTTCAGGGGTACTACATTCTTCTGGTATCGTTATGGGCCCTTTTGGGGGTGAGAGGGGTGGTGAAGTTTGCACTGAACCTGTCTACCAGGATGTTGGCGATATTGGTCGGTTCAGTGTATTTTGTGCCATTCTGCACTAATTCCGAGCAGATCTGAGAATTGCCACTTAGATTCTTGACATGGCTAAAGAATGCCTTGTGGTTATCTTTGGAGTCCATGGCAATTTTTCTTTTGAAGCTAGCCTTGGATGATTTTATGAGGGGAACATAGTTTCTTGCTGATACTGATCAGGGATGTATTCCCTTCTTGGGATTTTACTTTTTTCTGTACTAGTTTCCTCCTTCTATTGTATGGCTTGTTTATGGCAGGGGTCTACCAGACTGGTTTCCTTTTCTTGGAGGAGTGAGTCTTGGTTTTGTTTGGGATAGCACAATACATGCATTCTTGTAGATGCCCATAGAGTGCATTAGTAAAGGATTTTGCAGCTTGGACAGTGTTATCCTTTAGCATGGAGGCTTTGAAACTTCCCACCTCCGTCTTAAGTAATGTGAAGTTTGCTTTTGAAAAGTTTTTCACGATGGTTTCTTTGAAAGGGGGTGGTGGCGGAATGTGGATACCCAGAGTGATTAGTTTATGGTCAGATCTAACCAGCAAGGGGTTGACTTCCAGTGTGGAACACTGGTCGCCCATGTTGGTGATGACCAGGTCCAATATGTTGTCACCTCTGGTGGGGGTGTTGACCAGTTGATCCAGGGCATTTGAGTTGGGACACCAATGTAGGAATCAGTAGGTATGATGGGATGTAGGGACACCATTGTAGGAATCAGTAGGTATGATGGGATATAGGGATCAGTAGGTATGATGGGACATAGGGACACCATTGTAGGATTCGGTAAGTATGATGGGACATAAGGACACCATTGTAGGAATCGGTAGGTATGATGGGACATAGCGACACCATTGTAGGAATCAGTAGGTATGATGGAACATAGGGACATCATTGTAGGAATAAGTAGGTATGATGGGATGTAGGGACATCATTGTAGGAATCTTTAGGTATGATGGGAGACAGGGACACCATTGTAGGAATCAGTAGTTATGGTGGGATGTAGGAACACCACTGTAGGGATCAGTGGCTATGATGGGAAGCAAGACACCATTGTAGTAATCACTAGGTATGATGGGATGTAGGGACACCACTGTAGGAATCAATAGGTATGATGGGAAGTAGAAACACCATTGTAGGAATTAGGTATGGTGGGACATAGGCACACCATTGTAAGAATCACTAGGTATGATGGGATGTAGGGACATCATTGTAGGAATCAGTGGGTATGATAGGACATAGGAACACCATTGTAGGGATCAGTAGCTATTATGGGAAGCAGGACACCATTGTAGGAATCACTAGGTATGATGGGACGCAGGGACACCATTGTAGGGATCAGTAGCTACGATGAGAAATAATTATGCCAGTGCAGGAAACAATAGTTAAGATGGAAATCAGAGATGCCGTTGTAGGAAGCAGTAGTTATGATGGGAAGTTGGGACATCAGTGTAGGAAGCAGTAAATCGGATCTGAAGTCAGCACACCAGAGCAGGAAGTGCTAGTTTAATGGAAGTAGACATGCCACTGTATGAAGCAGTAATTATGGTAGGAAATAGGCACTCTATTTGAGGAAGCAGAAGCCATGATTAGAAGTAGGGATGTCCATGCATGAATCAGTAATCGTGGCAGAAGTAGGGACACCAGCATTGAAAACAGTAGTTATGATACAATGCAGGTATGCCAGCGTAAGAACCATGCTTTCAGTTGCATATTTAAACTAGGAAAGAGACCAGGGCCGTGTCTCTTGTGAATCACACAGAAATTAATTTTTCCTTGACTTCCCACCCCGTTGCTGTTGTGTTTTTAAACTTAACCATCTCCCTAGTTGCCTGTCCTTTATGTTAATTTGACCACATATTTCCTTCCATCTCCTCTTTCATTGGCTATTGTCAGTAAGCACAAAATTATTATTTTGTGAAGTCACTCCCCTTCAGCCATTTAAATTTATTGGCCACCCCACTGTTTTTCACAGAGCTAAAGTACCTCCTTCCAATCTATCTTGCCCCTTTAAAATTAGTGACTCTCTCCTTAGATTGCTAAAGTGTGCATTTCCCCCTGTTTCATATCTAACTTCTTAGGGCACACTGCATCTCTTAGTATACTAACCCATTTTTTCCATCTTACCTTTAAAATCTGCAACATCTGGTTCAAGACCACCAATTATTGGAGTGCCCACATTCTACCCCTCAGTAATTATCTTGGAATTATTTTTTCTGTTTTGCTTCTGGTGAGAGAAGGGACATAGGGTCATTATTTCCTGAAGATTGTTGATCACCAGAAAGCCTGATGACTGCTTCATAGGTGCCAGCTTGGAATTTATGCTTATATTTTGGTCTTGGTGAGAGAAGGAAGAGAGGGCATGGATTCCTGACTGTTGCTGATTGGGCATTGAGTATCCATGTGGGACCTCCCTGACTGGAATGGTTGCTGTTCAAGACATCTACTAGGAAAAGGCTACAAGTCTGAAGACCCCTGCATCATATGGGGCAAGACTGTTGATCAAGAAAGATCCAATGGCATGCTTCTCATCTTGGGATTGGTGCTACTGTTTTCCTTCTGGTGACAGAAGAAGCAAAGCAGCATGGTTTCCCAACAGAATTAAGCAGTGGTGAGACCAGCACTAGTGTTAGCCACGTAGTAACCAGTTAGGTGAATCTGAGATATTCATCATTCTTGACAAAGCTAATTCTTTCTTTCTTTTCAATAAGTACTGCTTAATTAGCTGCGGTCCATCCTAACTTCAGAATATCTCCCTAAATACTTCATCCCAAAGTCATCTTTAGTAGTTTCACCTCAAGTGTTTGACAGTGCCCTGTACAGACATGGGCACCCTGAGTTGACATTTTTCCTGTAAAATCACCATTGAAATTTCACCAGTACCTAGTTTCACACAGGGTGACTAATTTATAGTGACAAGTACTGCCCCCAGAGTTGCAAACCAGATATTCCTGACATTATTTCTTATTCTCACAACTGTCTAATCAATGAAAAAGGGTCTGTTGCCATGGATATGAAGTTTCTGACTATCTCTGTTACCTTCTTGGTGGATATGGGCACCCTGAGGCAATGCAGAAATTGCCTTATGTTTACTGACAAACAACTAATTCTCAAACAAACTGATAAGATATGTGAGAGATGCATTTACACAATGTTACTGGAGACAAAGCTCTCACATAAAAGCACTTCTAATGTCAATCAGGTTGTCAGTAGTGCACATGCTGCAACCATCATACACAGTGCAAAGCAGACACATAGACCTACATATGCTGAGGCACTTAAATGTAACCTTCTTAAACCCCACAGACCTCCTACATGAAGTACACATAACAAATGCCATCAGCATTCCCAAATGCAAAACAACACTCACATCAACACATGCAGCCACATCTCATGGAGCCTTTACTTCTAAGGCCATAAGCCAAGCCACATCACAATCCAACATTCTGGTCATTGGAGACTACATTGTGAGACAGACTGATGTCCCTCTCAGAAGGCTGAGTAAGGAGAAAGTCACGGTCAGCTGCTTAGCAGGGGACAGGATCTGCCATATTCTCCATGCACTCAGGCATTACCTGCGAAGTGAAGGATTTAATGTAGAAAATCTAACTCTAATAACATCACAGCTGGATAGAGAAATGGATCTACAAATTAAGGATAAACCAGTGGAGGGGGGAAACATCAGATCGGTTGTCATGTGAAGGTACTTTAGAGACTTCTATAAGAAACCAGTACAAAAGTTTAGTTGGAGTAGCACACGAAGGGAAGGAACAGGAAACTGGCAACTCTGACACACCCATTGTTGTGGAGTGATAGGCCAGTGAGTTCCCATATGAAACAGCAATGGATGACACAGAAGAGAATGTGGCACAGGAACATGCTCTAGAACTTTCTATAGCAGTGGCATAGCTAGAGTTTGTGCCACCCGGGGCTGACTGAGTTTGCCCCCCCAACATAAAACATAATACACATCACAGTCATACAAAAAGGGAAAACAACGTCAAGAAAAACAAATATCAATGAATTTTTTAACTATACTTTTAAATAATTATTAAAATAAAATTAGGAAATGCTGTGTTGGTCTAGCAACAGAAAGCACAAAGACAATGGAAGGTATTACATAACGTGTTCTAGACTCTTTGTTTATGCTGTTCTTAATACAGGTCTTTACAACACACCCATTTCTGTCAGCTGTGATTCTTGTGTCAAACGTAGTAGCCTTTTTCCCCCTCCAGCTTAGTACTTAGGCCCTACATTAAGCTATGGATATGGACTGAAGAGCAAGGCAATAATAAGAGGTTAATCCTATCATGAATCTTGTGGATAGGAAGAAAAAAAACATCATATGCATCTCTTGTGTAAACACTACTCATTAAACCATTAAATATCAGATTTCACAGTTACAGCATATGTCACAGGAAAAATCTATAATTTAACTGGTGTGCAATAAACCACTGAACATAAATTACTTGCAGCTGTGGAAAAAAATGCTCATAGAAAGCAAAACAGCTCAAAAAAGATAACCATCATAAGAAGAAAGGAACAAGAATGCACTAAAAAAGTACAAATTAACATCATTAGATTTATTTTACTGTATTACAGATCAGGTAAATTTGTACACTGCTGTGCCAGAGCTAACATAAGGTTGCTTTTCCTGCAGCAATGTTGCGGGGAAAAAAGTTGAGGAAATAGTTTGCTATTTGTCTGATGACATACTAGTGCTATGGAAATGTGACATTAAACCACACATGCATTGAGACACACACTTATTTATGGATCTACAGGTCTGTTCTAAAATACACAAGCCCAATACCACTAAACATCTATTTCTTTCCTGCCCGTGATGATGACAAGAGTCAAAGGAGCTAGATGGCCATTAGGCACATTATGCTACAATTTCTGGAGGATGTTTTTTCTTTAACCCTTTATTATGGAAAGCAGAAAGGCAGCCATACAATAATACCAACAAAGGACTATAAATATACACTTTCACATGCATTTTCATACATTGCAGACATGAGACATATGAATGGATTTGGTCCAGACATGAGTGCATTCTTTCTTTTAAATCACTTTTGCCCCCATGCTTGCTGATTGTCAAACCTCTCCTCAATCAACCATTACCAAAGTGGGCAGCCATGAAGGTGCTTTGCAGTCTCTCCAGCATACCAACAATGAGTGCTTTTTCGTTTTTATTGCCTAATTCCACCCACTGTTGGTGATATGAGCACTTATATCTCTAAGCAGCTGCAGTCCCTGTTGTTGTGAGCTCCCATTGTCTGCATATCATGACTACATAATGCGTCTGGTTTGTTCCCCTCCCCATACTTGAGAGCACGGACACTCCAAAAATTTATACATTTCAAAATAACTTTTGGACTACTAATTGATCACCTCTGCAGCCTCTTTGCTTATATCCAGGTGCTTATAATGGCTATTTTCAACTACAGTCAACAGAGTTTTGTCTTGCAATCCTTTCATCAGCACTACTTATTGCTTTCTAAAGCAAACAAGTATTTGTAGTGCCTTTTGGTTGAGGTCTGCATTGGTACTGACAGCTGCACTGTACCCCCCCCCCATGATTTCCAAGTTATTCTTACATTTTTTTCTCTCTTCCCCTACCGTAGTCTTTAAATTAGGCTGTATGTAAACTTATTTTAACTCCCCCCCTCCACATATTGTTAGTTACACTCCTTCCTTGTTAAAAGTCTATCTATAACCTCCTTAGCTGTACCAAAGTCGCATACTCCTAGACAATTGTTGAAACTTTAGACTTGTACTTCCATAGCAAGCGCTTAGTTCCCCTTACTGTCTTATTTCTACCTCCTTCTGCTCTTGTAGGCCCCCAATCCATCCATGCAACTCAAATTGGCTTACTTGTCCACATCTTTTACCTTTCACAGAACTATACTACAGAACAGTCCCATTGCCACATTACTGATCAATTGTTTGTTTAAACACTCCTTACCTGCCGTTCTTGGTGTGGCCCCACTCCATTCACACTTGCTAATGCTTGGGCTTACTCTGCTCCTCTACCCTCCCCCATTCACCACACACCCCCAATACCTCTACATTTATTCTGTCCATAACTCCTCCAACTCTGCCACAGCATCCAATCACCTAGACAACTTCCCAACCCCTCCCATCACCCCTCCTAATCTCAAGTAAACCTACTCACACTATGTCTCAGACTTCAGTACACTCTTTTAACCTAATAATAATCACTGTACTTTCAATTCTTTCCTATTTTACCTACCTTCCTACCCCCTCTTATACTTTTCCTTCACAATATGCATCACACTTCTACACTTTACCTTCACACTATACATCAAATTTCAAACACATTACCTATCCATCTTTCTCTTCTATAGCCCATGAGCTCTACTCTTCAAACACTACCCTCCTATTTAATTTCGTAATAATTCCCATCCTACCCCATCCTCTTCTCCCTCACCCCCCGCACCCATCCAAATACACAATTCATCATCACTTGTACTCACCCTCTTTAACAAACTATATTAGACTCATACTAGACAGGCTCTCACTGTCTATCTCTGAAGACATCTACCCCAATCCTGGCCCTACCAGCACCACACCCAACTCTCATCTCCATCTACTACACTCCCCCACCCCCAAGAATTTTTATTTTATTACAATCAATGCCCAAAGACTTAGAAATAAAATTCCCATCCTCCATGCTTGGATGCCCCAAAACCAACCTGACACTGTTGTCATCACAGAGACCTGGCTTAATTCTAATATAAAAAATAATGAAATTCTCCCACTAGGCTACCAAATGCTGCACTCTGAGAGACCCAACAAAAAAGGTGGCGGAGTAGCTGTACTCTACTCCTCTTCCTACACTGTTACTCCCTACACCAATCCCATTCCTAAATTTGCAAATTCTGAACTCTGTATTGCCCTCCTTAAACTCAACAAACACAAATTCATATGCATTGCTGCCCTCTATATTTCCCCAGGCAAAAAAAATCCCTATACTTAGAGACATACTCTCCTGGTTTTCAACTAACATAAAAAATGAAACAATTATTTCAGGTGACGTAAACATAAACTGGGCCATGATAAACTCTGAAGCCCCCTCCCTAAATATCAACCTCTATAGCTACACCCAATTAATAAACTCTTCTACCAGGCCAAACAAAGGTGGAACTACTGGTACCATCATTGACTGGATCTTAGTGTCTCATCCTAACCTTATCTCAGATACTGGCACCTTTCCTGACTCTCTCAGTGACCACCTGCCTGTATTTGCTGACTGTCCCTCCTCTCCCCCTCAAAAGCTACATTACTATGTACAATCTTGGAACCTCTCCAATTTCAACCCACAAATATTCATAGACTACCTAAAAGTAACAGATTGGTCACCGTTAAAACCTTGCGTCTTGACAATGCCATTGATTACTTTAATAAAACCTTCCTGAACATTCTTAACAACCTTACTCCACTAAAACTAAAAGAGTTAAAACTTCATACCCCCTTGATTAACCAAAGAAACTAAACAAATCATGCACCTAAGAGACAAAAAGTGGAAACTTTACCATAAAAATAAATTACCCCATGTCCTAACAGAAGTCAAACAACTCTGTAACACTGCAAAAAAAGCTAATAATCAGGGACTGAAAAATCATACTACAATAAACTTCAATCAAAAAACTTATCCAACCCAAGAAAATTCTGGGACTCTATCTCCTCCCTTCTCCACACAGGCAATAAGAATAATCCATCCCCTAGCCTAAAATTTACTAATCTAGAAAATGCCTCTAACCTCAATACCTTGTTCATAGAATCCATAGCTAAACTTGCCACCAGCTTCTCTACCCACTTTCAACCTCCTCCCCCAACCTACCCCCCTACATTTCCACATAATCTGACTACCCCTACTCCTACTTTTAGCTTCTCTCCCGTCTCTATAAGCAAAACAATAAAGCTCCTCCTTTAACTCAAACCATGCTCTCCAGCCCTAGATAACCTACTCACAACTTTCCTCAAATTGTCTGCAGACAGCACTGCCCATTCCTTCTCTATCTTAATAAACCAGTCCGTGCTAGAATCATACATTCCCTCACTATGGAGAAATGCCTTTATCATTCCACTCTATAACGGAGGCAAAAACACTGACACTTCTAATTTTTGGCCCATAGCCATCCTATCCCACTATCAAAAATCATGGAGAAATGTATTCAATCCCAAATGATGTCCTATATGACCCAAAACAACAGACTAACCCCTACCCCTACACAACATGATTTCTGTCCTGGGCATAGTACCATCACTGCTCTCCTCTCCTTTCTAGACTCCATAACCCTTGCTCGTGACTCTGGCAAAATAGTTTCTACTCTGTTCCTTTACCTCTCCAAAGCCTTTGATACCATTTCTCACCCCTTACTATTATCCCAACTCTCCTCTCTCAACCTGTCCCCCCTACCATCACCTGGTTCACCAGCTACCTCTCTAAAAGACAGCAAGCCATCAAATGGAAAAACTCACTCTCTTCCTTCCTACACACCCCTACTGGAGTTCCCCAGGGTTCCATCCTAGGCCCCCTGCTCTTTAACATCTTCATTATTAACTTCCACCAGTCTTGCTCCGATGTGACACTAATTCAATATGCTGATGATTTAACCATTATTTGTACAGCAGACACCCCCTCCAGCCTACTTCTCAAAACCCACTTAGCCTTCTCTAATACCAAATCATGGATGCATAGTAATCACCTCGCCTTAAATGCCAATAAAACAAAGTTAGTGATTTTCTCTCCATCCAAAAACACCAATATAGACAAAAACTATTGTATAGTGACTAGTCAGAATAACAGCTCCATAGAAATAGTATCACATACCAAACTGCTCGGTGTCATAATTGATGAAAATCTAAAATTTGACATCCATATCCAAACTAATATAAAAAATCACCAAAAACTAGGTCTCCTGTATATACACAATCATTGCCTTGCCCCCTCCACCAGACCCACCCTTACCTCTACTTACCTTCTTCCCTGTCTTGTGTATGGTGCCCCCCCCCCATTCACTAATCTTCAGCTAGGCTTACAGGCCAAGTTGTAGCCTGTTACAATAAAATCTCCAAATTTGCCACCAACTCCAGAAACTTATCACATCACTGTCTCTCCCTCTACTCCCTGAAATGGCTTGAACTTCCTAACTACCTCAAACTCCTTAGACTTACTACTGCTCACAAGGTCATATTCAAACCTTCTAGTTGTCCTTCTCTGTCCACCTCTTTAACCCCGTATATTCCCAACTGCTCTCTAAGATTAGAAAACCACAATTTTCTAAACATATATAAGCCTCATCTACCCTCTGGCCACCTACTATTATCCTGCTCCCTAGCTAAACTCTGGAATTCTCTCCCTACCACCCTTCAAAATACTCAGAGTCACTCAAACTTCAAAAGTCTCCTCCAATCTCACCTCCTTTCAAAGTGGGAATGTTCCTGTACCCCTACCACATAAACTCTAACACCATCCCCTATGCAATATATACCTCATCCTTCTACCACTGTGCTCTCTTACTCTTTGCCTCTACTTCCTCTCCTACCCTTTACCTTATAAACCTCCCCCAACCCACTCCTTTTCTGCACTATATACCACCTTTGACCTCTCCCACCTCACCTTCTTCTCTCTGTCCTCTCCTCATATTTCTAACTTCCAAAAAAAAGCTTGTTTTTTTTCTGTACATAAATGTTTTACTTACATGTTTTTTTTTCATCAGAAATGCCTGTAGTTTTAATATGTTTAGACTACGGGAATCTTACTTTTGTAAATCATTACCCAGGATTAGAAATGTTATGTCTTTTTTTAACAACTTGTATATTATCTCTGCATTGCATTTTTCACTATTCTACTACTTTATTTACTTTTGTATAACTTTTGTAAAAATGTTTATATCCTGTGGAGCTTTTATCCCTGGGCCTCCACTGAACACAGACTCTTCTAAGCACAGTGGACTATCCCGGTCATTAAAGTGTAATAGGTTCATAGGTTCATACTAGGCTATCTGCCCTAGGGCATTTATAAGCCTAGCCAGAGTATGTTTGGCTTTCGCCACCCATTTTAAATTAATTTTGCTATGCCCTTTTTCGAGGTTAGTATACTGTGCCTCTGTCTAACAGTGACACAGAAGTGATACCCGGGATAAACCTACGATCTCCCATCCACTCATCAAGATTCCTCTTGAAAAGAGTCAATGAGGGACTCTGCCTAACCTGGACTGGGATTTTATTCCAGAGTGAAGGGAGCCTCTGGGTTATGAATCTGTCCCTCCAGCATGTCCTATTTATTTCAATGCTGAGGTTCAAGTCTCTGAGCGTGTAGCTCGATGGGATTTGGATTTTTGAGGTGCAGCATGTCCCTTAATTCTGGGTTGGACATGGCCTTATCGTCAGGCACAGGTCACCTCTGAGCAGGCGGTATGCCACTGAGTAGAGCTGGAGTTTCTTTAACCGGGCAGCATATGGCATCTGTTTGAGCCCTTTGATCCTCTTGGTGAGGTACTTTTGGGGTCTTTCCAGTTGCTGCAGGTGTTTGGTAAGGTACATCCCAAAAGGGCATTGTACTCAATTATGGGCCTGATGAGGGATGAGTAAAGAGGCACGATGACCTCCCCTAATCTAGATGTG
Organism: Protopterus annectens; assembly: GCF_019279795.1. NCBI lineage: Eukaryota > Metazoa > Chordata > Ceratodontiformes > Protopteridae > Protopterus > Protopterus annectens. The sequence continues at coordinate 1,663,918,797 of NC_056732.1, forward strand.
AATCCCATGATTAGGTGGGCTATATAAAATGTTTTTCTAACCACTTTGGCCACGTGGTTGTCAAATGAGAGATTGCTATCAACTTGGGTCCCCAGGTCCCTAATTACTTCTTCTGTACTTAATGGATTACCACCTATGTGGTAATCTGTGGGCACTTTGTTTTGCCAAAGGGATTACTATACACTTTTGGCGTTTAGCTTGAGGCCATGGCTCTGGCACCAGTTGTCTGTTTCTATGAGGCCCTTTTGGAGGATGCTTGTGTCGGCTGGAGAGTCGATTATGGCGCCCAGTTTGCAGTCATCTGCGAACTTGGTCAGCCACAGTCCTTCCGTGTTGGCCTGTACCTCCGAGAAATATATACCAAACAAGAGAGGTCCCAGGACTGAGCCTTGTGGGATGCCACTTGTAACTGGTTTGGAGTCTGACATGGCTCCAGCAATTCTAACCATGTGGGTTCTGTCCTTGAGCCAGTTTGCAACCCATCTAGTGACATAGGGGTTTATATTTAAGCTGGTGAGCTTATCTATAATGCCCGAGAGGGGTATTGTATCGAAGGCTTTTTTGAGGTCCAGATAGGCTGTCTGGACCACCTTCCCTTCGTCAATGGCCTTGGTGACTGTTTCAAAGAAGTCAACCAGGTTTAAGAGGCAGGATCTGCCCTTAACAAAGCCAAACTGGGTAGGATCCAGTGTCTGTAGATCCCCAATATCTTTATTTATGAGGTCCATGATGATCCTTTCCATAGCTTTGCAGACCAAGCTAGTCAGGCTTATGGGGCGATAGTTTCCAGGGTCCGTTGAGGCACCACCTTTGTGGAGAGGGACCACTGTTGCTGTACGCCACTCTTTGGGTACATATCCTGTAGTAAGGCTGAGATTGAACAGTAGTTTTATGTTTGGGTTTAGCTCTTCTTGGAGTTCATGTAGGACGCAGCCTGGGACACCGTCTGGTCCCATTGATGCTGTGTTTTTGCTTTGAGAGGGCGGCTCCCACCTGAGCATCTGAGATGTCAGGGGCAGCACTCTGCTGGGATAGATATTTGCCCTTTTGGTGGGAGGGGAGAAGTTTGCGCTGAACCTGTCAGCTAGGATGTTGGCAATGTCTGTGGGATCAGTGTATTTTTTGTCATTTTGGACTAATTCTGAGCATATCTGGGAATTCCCACCCAGGTTCCTAACATAACTAAATAAATAAATAAATAAATAAATATTTCTTCAAATCTTTTGGGTTTTTAATACCATGACAGGAATAGACCCCATTCCTAAGTCAGAGTATGATTAAAGTTCATGAAATTAGTACTGTTTCAGTCTTTGAGGTCAGCCAGAAGTGCTCTTCTCAGCAGCCACAATGTGCCCAGTAATGACTCCTTATGCAATTCCTAAGGAGTTACATATATTGGTAACATATCTAAATATGATTGCAGATTCTTTTTTATAAGACTCATTGCTCCTACTACTATTGGAACTGTCTGGGTATCTTTCCTCCACATTGCTCTAATTTCTGCCTGCAAATCCTGATATTTTATGATTTTGTGTCTCTCTGTATGCAAGACACTGTAGTCACTGGATGTGGTGATTTCAATGATCAATGCTACTCTTGTCTTCTTTTCATGGGCAACTGTATCCGGTTTTCTAGTATCTGTTGGGAACTGCAATAAGGTATGCAACTGTTTCAAATTCTGTTTTAAAAAACATGCTTTTGTCTACTTCTCCCACATGTTCAATGTGTGTATGTAGTCCACTATCCTGGGCCACTAACATTAACCTTTGATCCTTTGGTTTGAATTTATCTTTCCTTAACCATTCTTGCATTCGATCCTGATCAACATGAGGTTGTTCCAGGCATTTTCTATACCTGCAACTATATTTATGCATTTTCCACATTTATTGCCTTCTTATTTGATCCTTCATCTTATATTCTTTCTTTTGTTTTGTTTTTTTTTTTGGCACATTCACTTGCTGCCTGATTTTTTTCTACTTCTGGTTTAATTTCCATTCCTGCTTGATGCCAATAAGCTTCTGCTAGATTAAAGAGAAAGGAAGTTATCTTAGATTTATTCTCCTCATGTTTCAAAACTTTCACTATGTTTGGGTCTTGTGAGGTCAGCAGATATGTATGCAGTTCCACGATTGCGGATCTATACATTTAATCAATTTCAAGGAAGCCCATATCTCCTTCGGAAGAGTTAATATATAATCTTGGTATGCAATGATTTTTATAAATCATTTGATGAGCATGAAGCATCCTTGTTTTCCTGTCTAATCTATCCAGCACCTTCTCGGGCCAGTTAATCCAAAACTGTAAGTCAGGACAGGAAGAGAAAACTGGTTTCTAGCTTGAACTTTGTTCCGAGATGTGAATGCCATTTTCAGGATTAATTTAAGTCTTCTAAAATATTCCTTACTAAGTATTATTCACATTTGTTCATGTTTTATTGCTGATCCTTCATCAATTCCCAAACAGGGTTACCACCTGCCCACTTTGGGCAGTTGTGTCCTGCTAAAAAATGTAAAAAATGTCAAATGTCCTGAGATTTTAACACAAAATATATTTAAGTTTTCTTTAATAGTTGCATAAAACAGTTATTTTGTATCTGGAACACATAAATATTATATGAAATAGCATAAGCAACTCAAATTCTACAAAAATAAGCTTTTATTTTAGCAAAAAAGTGAACTTTTGTCCTTTGCACTGGCAGTGGGTATGTTCTGTTCTGCAAAATCTCACATTTCTACAAAAAATGTTCCACTTTGGGCATCTGAAAGGGTGGCAACCCTATTCCCAAATATTTATACACTCCCTCTTGCTCGAGTTATTTTATAGCAAATTCTTATCCCCAAACTGATGTTTTCTTGGTGCTGCAGCTTTCCTGCTTTAAAGGTTGCTTTTGTACATTTACCAAGACCAAAAGACATTCTTATATCATCTGAAAAAGTTTTGACTACTTGCAGTTGTACTTTCCATTCCTCATCTGATGAGTTATACAGTTTGAAATCATCCTCAAAGAGAAGATAAGAAGTCTGTATGCTTTTGTTTGCTTTCTGGAAGCCAAATTATAGCCATGGCCTAATCTGTTAAGCACACAACTTAATTGGTTAAGGGCAAGGCAAAAGAGCAACGGTGACAGAGAGTCACCCTGGATTAGCCCCTTTGGATTTTATCCCTTGGATAATAATTTTTCCTTTATCATGGCTTAACTGCAAAGTGGGTTGCCACTGTTTCATGGTCGCTGTGATGTAGTTTATCAGTGTAGGGTGTATCTTATACATTTTTAAGCACTCTTTTATCCATGAATGTGGGATACTATCAAATGCTTTTTTGTAGTCTATCCATGCCATACATAGATTCTTCCCCTTTTAACAGTTCTCTGCTATGACTTTATTTAACAACAAATGATCCTTTGTTCCATATGACTTTCTTTTATTACCCTTTTGTTCTATTGCCGTAATTGAGTTTTCTTCTAAGTGACTATAAACTCTGTCAGCATCAATTCCAGTGTATAGTTTATACATCACTGGAAGGCAAGTTATTGGTCTATAGTTTTTAGGATAACTTGCATGTTCATCCTTAAGTAGGAGCATTGTTTTTCATGTTGTTAACCAGGCTAGTGTCTGTTCAGGGTGTGTATATAAATAATTCTTACTCATGGTTAAATCTTCATGCAAAGATCTTAATACTTTTTAGCCAGAAGTTAGGTACTGCATCTGTGTCTAGGGTTTTCTAGTTTGAAGCTGTTCTTAACTTTGTTTCAGTCTCTCGGGCCGTTAGTTCATCCCATTTCATATTCTGTACATTTGAACTTCTTATTCTTTTTTTTTTCTTTTATCCATTTAGCGTCTTTGTTATGTTCCGCAGGATCTTCATAGATATTTCTCCAAAGTTTATCTATTTCTTTTTTTTTTTTGGCGGTGTTTCAATTACTTTTATCTTGTTTCCCAATTCTCTATAAAATGTTTTGGGTCATCAATAAATTGCTTATTTTGTACTTTTCCTTTATATTTATCTGTGTATCTTCTAAGTTTGTCTGCCTGTGCTGATACTTTTTTATTATTTACAATAGTGCTTGATAAATCCTGATCCTTTTTAATACTGCACAGTGCTTTTATCACATGTATCTTTCTAAGTATTTTTGTTTATCTGTTTCCTCTTCTACACTCTTCTAACAGTGGCACTTCTTGTCTTAATTGCTTTATGGTTTTCTCTGTTTGATACTTCCATAATGGCATTCACTTTCTCCCTGTCCTTTCTCTTACTATCCTAATTTTTTGTGGTAGGACTTTATCTGTTATTAATTTGGCTGCACATTAATGTATCCTATTTACTTCTGTTACATCACATCAATCTCTATGGACAGTCCTAGTTATTGTATTCATCTGTTTTATCAAACATCTAACTTTTTGGGTTTTATTGACCTTCTGCAGTCTATTTCTTTCATTGATCTTAACATAGCTATCCATTGCTATTAAATAAAGGAACTCTTCTCTTAAATCACTTTCTTCTAAACTGAGGGCAGATTCTTTGTTCACAATTTCCTGCGGACATTCTATAGAAAGTTCATAGGTTCATAGGTAGGTACTAGGCTATCGGCCCAAGGGCCTACGTAAGCCTAGTCAGCAAGGTACCATAGCTTACACCATCCAAGAAAGTTCTTTTCCTGTGCCACTGTCCACTAGAGACACAGAAGTGATCCCCAGGGTGTATTTCCTATTTTCCATCCACTCATTAAATTTTTCTTGAAGAGTGCTAATGAAGAACTTTGCTTGACATAGATGGGTAGCTTGTTCCAGAGTATAGGAAGTCTCTGGGACAGAAATCTATCCCTCCAGTGTGTCCTGTTTATTGTGGTGACAAGGTTTAGGTCCCTAGAGTGTGTAGCTTGGAGGGATTGGGATTTCTTTTGGTGTAGCATGTCCGACAGCTCTGGGTTTGACATAGCTTTATATGTTAGGCAGAGATCACCTCAGAGTAGGCGATATGCTACAGAGTAAAGCTGGAGTTTTTTGAGGGGGTCAGTGTAGGGCATTTGTTTGAGGCCAGTAATCCTCTTCGTGAGGTATTTCTGTGGCCTTTCCAGCTGCTGCAGATGTCTTGTGAGGTGCATTCCAAAAAGGGTGTTGTACTCTATAATGGGTCTAATGAGTAATGAGTAGAGGGGAACAATGACCTCTTTTTTCCTGGATGAGAACCCTTTTATGATGAGGTGTGCCACGTAGAAGGACTTCCTGACTACTGTAGCAATGTGACTATCAAAGGAGAGACTACTGTCCACCTGGGTCCCAAGGTCTCTTATCACGCATTCAGTGTTAAGTAGATTTCTGCCTATGTGGTAGTTTATGGGTACAGAGTTTTTACCAAAGGGGATGACAGTGCACTTTTTGGCATTGAGCTTGAGGCCATGGCTTTGACACCAGGCATCTGTCTCAGTGAGGCCCTTCTGTAGGATGTCCACATCATTTGGGGAATTGACTATGGCTCCTAGTTTGCAGTCATCTGCGAACTTCATCAGCCAGAGGCCTTCAGTGTTAGCCTGTACTTCAGAGAAGTAGATACCAAACAGGAGAGGTCCCAGGATGGAACCCTGTGGCACTCCACTTGTCACTGCCTTGAGGTCAGATTTAGAGTCTGCAAGTTTTACAGTGTGGGTTTTGTCAGTGAGCCAGTTGGCAACTCATCTTGTGACGTAGGGATTTATACCTAGTTTAATGAATTTAGCTATAATTCCAGAATGGGGGATGGTGTCAAAAGCCTTGGTGAAGTCACAATAGGCTGTGTGAACCACCTTACCCTCATCCATGGTTTTGGTGACTGCCTCAAAGAAGTCAATCATGTTCAGGAGGCATGATCTGCCTTTCACAAACCTGAATTGGGTGGGACCCAGAGTTTGGAGGTTACCAATGTCTTTGTTTATGAGTTCCATGAAGATACACTCCATGGCCTTGCAGACCAGGCTCATCAGGCTAATAGGTCGATAGTTCCCGGGATCAGTGGTGGCTCCAGAATGTCTTCCTGTGCCACATTCTCTTCACTTTCATCCTGTGTCATCCATTGTTCTTTTGTATGGGAAGTCACTGGCCTATCACTCCACAACATTGATTGTGTCAGAGTTGCCACAGTTTCCTCCTCTTTCCCTTGCTGTATAGCTCCAACTGAACCTTTGCACTGGTTTCCTATGTGAGGCTCCAAAGTATCTTCATATGTCAATTGATTAGATGCTTCCTTCTCCACTGGTTTCTCCTTAATTTGGGTGTCCATTGCTCTATCCTTTTGTGTTGTTGTCCGAGTTCAGTTTTCTACACTAAATCCTTCACTTTGCAGGTAATCCATAACCTCAGTTTCCATTTCTTTAACTTCTCCATTACTAATCCTCTTTTCTACTTTACCTCTTTGTTTTCTTATTTTTTATATTTTAAAAATGTTCCATATCTGAATGCGTTTGCCTGTATTTCTCTTGAAGTATCTTTGGTGCTGCTCTTTTTGCATTGATTAGTTTTGCTTTCTCCTTTGCATAAATATTGCACCATATTAAATCTCTTTTTATTTCCCATGTCTGTATTTCTTCTCCAAATGTCTCCTGCTCTTCTTGTTTCTCCTTACTTTAGGGGCTAGTTGTTCCAGCACTGTGATATGACTTGTGTTAGATTTTCTTCACTGAATCCTTCACTTTGCAAATATTCCATAAATTCAACTTCTATTTTTTAACTTCTACTTGACTAATCTTCTGTTCTATATTCCCTCGTTGTCACCTTACTTTTTATTGTGAACTTTTCCATATCTGGATGCCTTTGCCTATATTTCTCTTCAAATATCTTTGGGGCTGCCTTTATGTGTTGATTAATTTAGTTTTCTCCTTTGCATAAATATTGCACCATATCAGATCTTTCTTTCTTTCTTTCCCATGTCCATTTTTATACCCTTCTAATGTTTCTAAATTTTGTTCTTTAAAATTTTGCACTTCCTCAGTTGCTTCTTGTCTATATAGTGTTTTTCATGGATCAGTTGTATTAATCAACACAATTTTTTAGATGAAGCTTCTGACAGTTTTTCTTGTGGAAATATTTTTCTTTCCTCTTAATTTCTCTCTCTTAATGTTTTTGTATATCTTTTCTCTGGAAATTCTGGGTGTTTTGCATAACAGTAACAACACATAATTTCTTTCATATCATCCATAGTCCACTCTATCATCTCTATAACTCTTTTTGGCCTCTCAGTTTTTGTATTTTTTGTGGACTGCTACTGCCTTCTACAAGAGGTGGGGCACCCTTCCCCTGGGCCTGGCCTAGCCCCATTGTAGGAATATTTCCATGTCTTGAGGATTCTACACTGTCATTTTTTTTTCAGTTCTGGTACCAGTGTGCCTACCAGGATTGGGCAGTTTTTATCCTGGGACTTGTGCACCCAGCTATCTTCTCTATGTTTTGACCTACTTCTGTCTATGTGCTATATAAATTACAGTCTACATATCAGTTTTGTCTTGGTGAGAGTTTGTGACAAACAGGGTCCACTTCATGATGGTGCTCACCAAGGCTTGAGGATGAATTCAATTCCAGCAATACTTCTCACCTTTTGCTGATTTTATCATCTCTTCATTCGGACACTTTTGCCAGGACACTTTTACCTCTCCCCCTAGGCTTTTGAATATTAGCAAAAACATTTTCCTCTCTCATAGTTTCATTTTTAGCCAATGCTATTTCATTTTTATTGCCGAATCCCACTCACTGTTGGTGATATGAACAACTGTGTCACAGCAAAAACCACCTATGCCCCCTTGTCCCCTTGCATGTGTGCCCTCCTATATGTGCCACCAGACCAGGGGCTGCCATCACTGGTTTGGATTTGGTATCTTTCATAGCACCAGCTACCTATATTATGATGGACCTTTACTCTACAGAGCAATGATGTGAGCCTGGAGGGAACAACCCCCCCCCCCAAGAATGGGCACACCTAATCTTCCATGCCTGCATTACCAAGCATAAAATAATCTGCAATTGTTGTTTTACCAATCTATGCCACAGGTGCAGACTTTTCTTTTTTATCAGCAATAAGATTCATTAGTTAACATTCTTGAATGGTTGTACAGTTTTAAATACTAAGTTGCTTCATTTACAATATTATAGGTTTCAGAAATATTTAGAGGGAAGTAACTCACCATAACAACACATATACAAGTTTCAGTGTTGCATAATTCATATGTACAACTGCAGGCAGATGCTAGTATTCAGTAAGTTATGATCCTGTGGCAGACAAAATGAGCAATAGGACACAGAATGTAAGAGCAGAATAAACGCATACATGTGTGTCTGTGTGTGTGTGTGTGTGTGTGTGTGTGTGTGTGTGTGTGTGTGTGTGTGTGTGTGTATGAGTATGTCTGAATGTATGATATATGGATCTGTAAATAGCACTTAAATGACATCCATGATCCAGAAAGCATCTACTGCACCTTAGCACCATTAATTACACTCATAAGGTAACAAACACTTGAAAGTGAAAGAAATTTTAAGAGCATTGCTATCAAGATTGTGAAGATAAACTTAAACAAGTTAAGGCACTTCTGAGTGTTAACATCATCTTACCTAGGTTGGCTCTGAGTCATAGTGGTTGCAAACTCAGGCAATGATGTTGTCAGTTGTAACAGGTTACTGCTTAACATTTTGCTCTTATTTGGAAGAGGATATCCATATACTGAGATAAACATATTATTTCTCTTGAGTTTTAAATGAAAACAAGCAATGATAAGTAAGGAGCAAAGGACCAAGTGTTAGGTGTTGAGGTGCTCCTGTCCGGACTGTTTGGAACAGATAACTTCTATGACCAACAGTTACTCAGAATCTCTTGCAAGACATATAGAACCAACGAAGCAAAACAAGCCATACAGAAGTACTTTCCTAAGAAGCTGATATAAATGAATGACTCAAAGGCCTTAGAAGATCCACAAATACAACTTGAGTAACATTTCCTTTGTCCAGAGTTCTACAAAAACAACCTGTGAAGGTTAGTAATTTATAGTTATGTTATGGTCCTTCCTGAATCCATACTGATAATCATTGAACAGATCATTGATTTTAATTGGGAGACACTGGCCTTTTCAGCAAGCCATTCTAGTGGAGATAGAAGTATACCAGTTCTGTATACACAAGGCTAAAACTTAAACTCCTTCTTTGACAAAGTTATAACATCAGCTATCTTTCAGCATTCTCAAAATGTGTCGTATGTTAATAAAGTACTACAAATGCAATGAAAACCAACTTTGGGTAACATTTGTTATTTTTTTTTCACTGTACAATAGCATAGAATGTCTCTCAGCCAGTTAGTTAGGCCCAGGACTGACCTTAACAACTGTAGGGCCCAACTTGGAACATGCTTGGGGGACCCCAAGTACAACTTTCTTGTCACCCAGCCCCACCAACTCCATCCTCACTGATTTGTCAGAAAATCAAAAACTGTATAAGGAACACACCAAAAGAATATTAGGCAAATATCTAGACATTCTGCAAAATTCCGGACAGTTACTAAGGATGATACAGACAATACTGTATTTATGGCAAACTGCTCAACTTCTTTGTTCAAAAATTCTGGGGAAAGGCAAAATAATGAGGAGCAATTTTCCAAAATCATGGACAACGTTTAAATATTACTCCAGTTTGGTTAAAAATTAATAGAATGACAGGGTTTGATTCAACATGCATTTACTGAACAACATGAGGTATGAAACTCTAAAATTTGGCATTACTAACTGACTGCAGTCAGTGGCAGGTACAGGTTAATTTTCTTGCTGGGGTACAATATGGGCACAATAGCTAGCTGGTGGAGTAGAAAAGCAACACAGAATGCATATAAAAGATACATACCACCTCTTCACTTCTGTACTAGCTAAATCTGCCAGTATTCCTATAATCAAATAAATAAGAGTAACTTTCTCCATATGATAACCCTCAACTACTACAGAATGTACTTAGCTGGTGATTCCAAGTATAATGCATCATATATTTTGTCTTACTAGACTGTTTGACAAGATTTTGCAGCCTTACACTTGGCATTTCTTGCTCTAGATCTATGCATGTAAATAATCCTCATGCATAGAATTTCTAAAACTCTCCTGCTCTTTCACATTTAGACCACTGATAGCCATAATAAATCCTTTCCTTACCAGAGAAAGGTTCACTCATCATGACAGAGTTAATTGCCAGGGAGTTTAGTGGAAAGGCAGTATTAGAATGGATGTGTGTCTGTAGGGCTGCATGTGTGAGATTGTTTCAGCCTGGGAGGTCATAGTAGGGGAGGTAAGTTATGAGGTAGGGTAGGTTTTTGTGTATGGGGGGAGTGGGGGGAACAGTAGACACTAGGGATGAGTTGAAACATCATGCCTTAATAGCACTTAGGATCAGAGGGGAATACTAGACATCAGGCATACTCTACAGATTGTGCCTTAATGGTTCTTACCAAACAATTGGGCTGAGGGGAACACTAAAAACCGGGGATAACTCTACACATTGTGACTTAGCACTTACAAAAGACATGGGCTTGGGGAACACCGGACATCAGGGACACTCTTTCCTCATTGCAGCTAATGTGTCTCTGATTCGCAAAATATTGCATTGTGGAAACAGTCAGTCCCTTTTTACCACAGTTCTTACTGCAGGAGTTAGAGTTACTTCTGAATCCCTGGGAAAGTATTAAGAAGGAAATTAGAGGGGGGAGATTCATTACTCTGGAAACAGAGAATAACATTCTTCAGTCTTTATGTAATTATTTAATTCTCTTTTTTACCATTCCCAAATATACATAGATATAAACTCCTTACCTTTTCTAGCAGACATTAGATATGCTGTGATAAATCTATATTATACTTATTTTTCCTGCTTTTACCTTAGCTCTGTTAAAAACAAATATTTCAAATATTTTATAACTTTTGTAAAGGGCTTTAGTAATATTGTTAAAACTCAGTAATATATATTAAATAGACTTCACTTTCTTTACTATAGTATTAAGCTTTGAACATTTTTATGAGGCATAAGTTGGTCCTCTCATCTGAATCTATGAGACGTAACATAATTTGGAAATGGCAACAAATACATTTAAGAAAGGACTATTTTGCTGAGTATTTATTCTTGTTGCAAGTCATTATAATGACGTTCTAAGCATACTGTGAAAAAGAAGTCTGATCTCAAGGGTCTCCTTCGAAATCCCGAACGCTCAGAATTCCGAAACTCAGAACACTGAGACCAAATGCATGAAACCCCAGGTTACCGAAAGACCAGAAGTGCGACATTTAAAATCCCAATGTTACAGGATTTTGAGTTAGCACTTTTGGTGTTGTGGTTCAGGTAAGTATGTATGTGTAAGTGTATTTGTGAGGGGTTTAGTGTGTGTGACTGTGTGTTGTGAATGTGGTGTGTGTCTCTGTGTGTGTGTGTGTGTGAGGGACTGTAATGTGTGGGTGTGAGTTTGCCTTGTGTGTCTGTGCGATCTCGGAGTTAGAATATTAAAGTAGGGGGTGTGGGGGGTACAGGGGTGCTTGGCCCTCTGCCTATCTATAGTGTAGGATGGTTTGTTTGTAGTATGGGGCAGGTGTGTGTGTGTGTATGTGTGTGTGTGTGTGTGTGTGTGTGTGTGTGTGTTATGTATGTGTTGTACTGTTTCGTGATTTTGAATTTCGCAGTTTTTAACTTTTGGTTTTCTGGGGTTTCGGGCTTGTGGTCTCTGTGTTTTGGGTTTCGTGATTGTGAGCATTCGGGATTTTGAAGGAGATCCGATCTCAAGGGCTTTATATTATATCACTGAAGGATAACATTGTGGAATGGAGTTTTATCATCGGAAATGCTGTTCTTCAACCCCCCTCATGTGGGGGTCTGCATCCTCCCCCACTCCTTGCTAATTATATATATCAGCTCTGAGATTGCACTACAGTGGAGAAAGGGCAAATTTCTTGATCCCTTCTGTAATGCAATCTCAGTCAGAAAGGTTCGACGAATGGCATGTTTGATAAAATGCCATTCAAAATGCCATTCAATGATGTTGGGGGGGATTCAGTAATCCTCTGTGTAAGACTAACTAAGTCTTACTCGGGAACGTCAGCCTAAGAGTATGACGTCAGCACGCCATGCATATTCATGAAGGCGCGCTGACTCAACGCCAAGGCTAACACGGAGCATGTAGGAGTGCAGGGGGCATCTCAGACTGCCAAGCAGTCCAAATATCCACGCTCCTGCAAGTGCCTAAATCTGCTAATGTCAGCAGATATGAGCGAGTCCGCTCAAATGTGTATACCCCTAACACTACACTCCCCCACAATCAAAACCCCTGTACAAATGAAATAAAATGTAAAACAATTTTTTTTTATTATTCCCGATATAGCTGCCCGTATTTGCACTTGTGTACTCTGGTGTGCCCATTGCTTAGCTACAGTTAGCAGTTTAGACATCGAAGAGGATAATAAACCACGTATATGCAAATTAAGCCCAATAGCATAGTGGTAGAGCATTCGCCCAAAGAGGAAGCATTCCCGGATCAGGTCCCACCACTCCCCTTTCCATTTTCTGTAGGAAATCTGTGCATAAAAATAATTCCAGACATTTACCTTTTAAATTTTATTAAAATGCATTGAAATGGCCTATGTAGTAGTGAATGATATTTTAAATATATATAAGAAGGTGAAACAGTCATGCATACTAATGAATACATAAGTAACCTATCTTAAGCAATGTGAAGCACTGCTAAGCAACATTTACCAGTATTAAGCATATTTAAGAATAATTGCCCATAGCTAAACACTGCTTTAACTAGCGCAATGGCTTTGCGCGTAGCTGCGTATCACGCTAACTCGTGCAAACAAAACATGTTAGCTCAACGTTGGGCAATGTCGGGCAATGTAGAGCAACGTAGAACAATGTTGGGCAAAGTTGAGCAAAGTTGGCTAAACACAGCCACACCTCCTAGCCGGTCAGGCCAGTAGTAAAATAAAACACAATGACAGGCTTTGAACCCAGGATACTGTGCACCATAATCACAGTACTGAACCACTAAGCCATGACAGCTTTTGCTGTTCATGCACTGTCAACATACATATACATATTAATCAAAGTTTACTCAGTGCTAAGCAGGTGTTCACTCAGCTGAGAATTTTCAAAACCAGCCAATCACAAATAAGTGTGGGAAATGTGGCATATTTAAGCTCCATAGGCGGGAATAATTGCCATAACTGGTTGTAGCTCCCATCTGCAATCAGAATGGCCGGTGCTGGAGAGGGCTCTCGTTTTCGAGTGCAACGGTGGGGCATTGAGGAGTCAAAAGTAATGGTTTGGCTCCTTGTCCATCATCATGATGCAAGATTCCTGCAGGGCCAGTTCCAAGGCACTGAGTACAAAGCGGAAGCCTGGAACTGTCTAGCACATAACCTCACCAGTGCCACAGGCGTCCCTCGGACTGGTGAGCAGGTCAGACACCACCATGCAGACCTGAAGAGATGCAAGCAGGACCAACTGAACCAATGGATACAGGAGGCCCATGGGAATGATAATGCCCCACTACTGAGTAGGTAGCCATGGAATGGAGTATGTAAAAATTGCTATTGTAGTGTATATTATGAATAGGTATGTCTCAATATCCCTTCATTTACTTCACAGCTGCAGGTGTCCGTGTTGCAAATCAGTAAGCCTATGCAGATAGGCTGCTAAGGCTGCACCACCAGGCTGGCTAGTAATTATTCTGTGTGTATTGTTATATAAAATAAGTGAGAGAGCCTGAAAAAAGTGTTGTAGCCCAATAATAAAGGTATAAAAAGTCCTGAATAATATCTCTGCATGTACTGTTATATAAAATAAGTGAGAGAGCCTGAAAAAGAGTATTGTAACCCATTAATAAAAGTATAATATGTCTTGAATAAGTCTTCTGCATGCACTGTAATATCAAATAAATGAGAGAGCCTCTAGAAAAGTGTGTTATGTAATTAATAAAGGTATAATTCCTGGAGTGTGTCCATGTCACTTACTTCGAAATGTTGTACTCTTGCATTATATAAATAGTACTGTTGCTGTACTGTCAACCCACAGTTGGGCAGGCCCATATAAAGTGGATGAAAGGAGTACCAGTAGCTGTGAAGCATATATACAGTCCTCAACTGTTGGTTAATGGTTGGCATGCATAGGTAAATCTGGCACACAAGTAGCTTGTTAATGTGTTCCCCAGAAATGTCAGTGTGCTGCTAAAAATGTAGGGGGCTGTAGAAATATAACTGATAATGCCACCTGAACACATCCAGATATGTAGATATATAAATATAAAAAAATATATAAATACGTAGCAGTAACATCTGCATCCTGGACAATTTGTATGTCAGATACTAGTCAGATATATAAGGAACTAGCCAAACCCATTTCACAACGTAATGGACTTTGCCTAGTGTAATAATACATGCAGGGGATATACACCTGCAGTCTATAGGAATGTAGTGAAAACTATAAGTACATATAAGATGTTAATGGAGGTATCTTTTTACACCCTACTGTATGTGCATAAACAATGCAATTCCACACCTCAGTGGGTATATCTAATCTCAAAACATTTGTTGGGACATATGTCCTATTGGTTTATAAATATCTGTATTTACTTTGATGCATGTGCCCTGTTCAAATACCACAATCTTGGTGGCCTGTTGCCACCAATCAATCCTGCATGCTGTTGGAATGTCCTCTGTTGTTCTATATATACATGTGTTATGCTTGCTGTTCAACTGTTGGAACTCTGTGGTGTATTGGGTTAATGGGAATATTACTGCATGCTGTTACAACTAATTTGGAATGCTGTTGGCTGTTACCAACTCATATTGTCATTAAATCCTCCTAAACATAGAACGTATGGGAAGGCCGGTCCCAGTGGACCCACCTGTCCCACCTCAACTGGCAATGGCACCTGGCATCAACAGGTCCGGTGCCCAGCCTGGGACCTCCTCCTCCGTTGGCTCTGTGCCGCCTTCAGGTGGAAGTGCTGCGGGGGATGGGGCTCGGCCCCCCCATGCAAGTGTGGCCGGAGGAGGGCCACCTATCACCCACTGAAAGGTTCAGGCTGTGGTGCATAGGGAGATCCAGCGTTCAGTCACTGATCCTCTTTGCCAGCTCGAGGCGAGAGTGGCGTGACTCACGGGTGAGCCTGCCCCTCCTACGCAGCCCCCAGCACAGCCACCCTCTGGGCTGTGAAGGTACAGTGGTGACTGCCCATGGATGGGGATCTCAGTTCCACTGTTGCCGTCTGTAGGCTCATGGGATTGCGATTTCCAAACATCCTTCCCTGTCAATGGTGTTCACCCACCCCATGTGTCATATTCCGCCCCTGTATGCATCTTGTTTGTCTTGTCTGTTTACCTCTCCAACCTACCTCCCCAAATATACCTACTTCCCCTACCCCAATTTCCACTCTCACCTGAAAAAAAAGCAATGAGCAATCTGCTCCCACAAAAACATTATGCCCCATACATAGCTGTCCATTTTCAACACATGTCCGCTGGACAGATAAACTGAAATTTAACTGGCAGTACAACATAGTTTGTTGTCCTCACCCCTCTCTCAGGGGTTGAAGGTTTCAAAATTCCCTCCAAATTCCTAGTATATGCACAGCTGTTGTTGTTAAAGAAATGGGCAGCTATGGACCTTCCCTACACCCATCCTGCACATCCCTATCTGTTTTCCCTACTGTCTTACCCTCTTTGTGCCCCTTTTTCACCACTTTCCTATCTCCCCATTTTGTTTTCTTTCAAAGAAATTAGCGTGAGGGTTAGCGGGAGTAAGCACTTTTAAGCAGTAGTTAGCGGATTTGCGCATGTGTGTGCTTAGCTAAGTATTGCTAAGCGTCGCACAAATCCGCGCAAACCCACTTATAATTGCTTAAAAGTGCCTTAGTCAACCTGCATGTGAGGGCCCTTGTTCTGCTCAGCAGCAAAATAAAACATGACTGTCAGTCTCGAACCCCAGACCCTGGGCACACTAAACTGCATGAAGTACCACTAAGCCACAGTAAATATATAGCAGGTTGTTGCTGAAATATATATATCATGATTCAGAATGAGTGAAAGTAAAGGAAAGATAGGAATGCCATAACACAAAACCTGTTCTGTGGAACTTTACCAGCAGTTGTGGAATTGCATTACATGACTGTGATAACAGAACCAGCCATTCTAGCAGTAAATAATGTTACAGCAGCACTTTACAACCCCAAACACAGTATCATAGCAGGACAATCCCCACCTAAATGTACAAAATACCTGTGTGTTCAAGGTCCAGCAAGGATGTAGGTAGGCATACTCAGTACTGGAATTGTCCAGTTTTCATGAGCATCCTGTGCTAATGTCAACAAAAAAAAAGCACAAACTGTGCAGAAGAGAGTACATTAATATCCACAGTATAGCAGTTCCCAAACAGTTCATGTGCCAAATGAAAACATCTCAATAACTATGTATGTATGGCAGCTAATTGTATAAGTAGAAAAGAAACTACATACTCCCATGTATCTTATGTTAGCATTTGTAGGAGTAAGTACAATTCTACACTGTCAACTGTGTACTGGAAGTGGCAACATTCAGGTCTGAGTACAATATTCAAATCACTGGCTACACCCCTAGCTTCAGATATAAGAAGTATACCAGGAAAAACAACAGCCAAAAGATCCACCAAAACAATTTATTTTGAACTCTGACGTCTCGGCCACAGCCTTCAAGGAGTAAAAGACATGAAAAACTACAGCACAATATATACTAGAGTAAAATACCAATTACATAATTAATTAATAAGAATTGGCAATTAATTAAACAGCACTTTCCAATTAAAATCTTCATTCAAGCCCAAAGGAGACACTGTTTTAAATTTCAACATATATACAGCTTCTTTATACAGTAAAAGTGACTTAATATATGCATTATTGTATTTAGAAACATGAATTTGTTCCAAAATAGCACCTTGTTTTTCATATATTAATAGTATTAAGTTTAGTACTAACTACACCTTTTCTTGTACTTCTGAGGGTGTTATATATGCATTACAATGTCCATGTAAGAAGTTTTATATTGGTGAAACCAAGCGTGCCTTTAAAGTAAGGCTCTTGGAACATATTAGGGACATTAAAAATAGAAAAGAATCAAGCCCTATAGCCATGCATTTTTTGAATGTGCATAATGGTGACAGTAGAGGCTTACAGGGTACTATTCTTATGCACATGTGCAGATACCTATAAAAGAAGACTGTACTTGCTGTCCACACATGCAATCACTTCAATGCATCCATGGAGAGAGAGAGAGAGAGAGAGAGACAGAGAAACACACAGACAGACAGGCAGACACCGACAACAGCAACAGGAACAGCAAAAAAAAAATTATGATATTAAAAAATATATATATATTAAAAAAATAAGATATAAATAAAAAAAAATGCTAAACACACGGAACTTACAAATACAAACGCATACAAAGGAAAGGTATGTAACAGATATGTATTTACTGGCATGTAGTAGATGTTTTTGAAGAGTACTCTACATACTTTGAATCATCCATATGTGGCAGCAGTACGTATCTATGCACAGATACCCTGCATAGCTACTGCCATGGAGAAATCAGTGTGTAGCTGTGTGCAGTGGGATATGACTGTGACATATGTAGTTCAGCATTAAATGTCAAACATCTGATCCATGTTATCTGTGTTCTGTACAGTAGTGTATACAATGGCTGTTTGGGGGAGTAGCGCATACAGTTATATAAACATGGATGTGACAGAGTAACAAATGCATGATAGTCCTATTAATGTGTAGCTTAGGATTGGCAACAGCTGTACCAGGCTAGTATGCTAATCTAGCATTTGCAGCTATATATACACCCTCTAATATTACTGTGTGCTCACATATGACACCTGCTCATGTTGCAGCAAGGCCCAATAGGTCAGCCGTGAGGTCCATGGACTTACAACAGTGTGGACCTTGTGTGTGTATGGCACACACATACGGAGAGATCCGTCTGTGTCAGATATATTAGCATCTGTACATGTGCATAGACCAAGGGACATACTGCAACTATTTGTGAAGGGTGGACATATATATGTTGGTGAAGGTTGTTATGTGCACATTTCTATGTAGGTTGTAGTGTGTGGCAAACAAGACAGCTTACAGTGCTGGTATATGACATGTGGTGGTTAAACGCTGTGGGTATGATTTGTCAGGTTTGCAGTGTTGCAGCCAGTGAGGCCTGCTAAAGCTACATGGGCTAAGAACACCTTCAATGCATTCCGCACAACACTGTGCAATATTATTACATAACAGTATACCTCGCAACCTTCGCATAATTGATATTCCCACCATGAAAGGTGGACTGTATATGTGCCTATATGTAATATGTACATCAATGGATGTTTATATTTATGTTCCTCTTCCAGGTTTTCATAACAATTTGTAAGCTTCTCTCACCCTGTGTAATTGTTAATCCCAAAGCAAGATCAGCCAGCAGCCAACCTTAGCTTCTCCCATCCACTTGACCACTCACACCCATTAGTATCTCCAGCTACCTGCCCCATTCCATAACCACAAACCCAGTACGTAGTCCTGGTAGCAATACCTGCTGTGTCCACTAGGTGGCTCCCTTCTCCTAGAATTACTTATCCCTGCAAACTTTTTCTACCTAATAATTCCTATGTATCCTATTATCTGTTAGCCTTTTGTGCAGTTTCCTCCCATCTCCTTCTCTGATATTTTCAGCCTTACCTCACTTAGACCTCATACACCAAGCATTCTTCCATCCCCTTGGATTACTTACCTTTACTATAAGCACTTCACTGATTGTTTTCCCCTCAACCTCTCTTCTTTGTCTCTTCCCGCTCCCTACCCCCAATTCCCACCCACCCCCAGGGGTCCTACATTTAACTTGCCTCTGGTCACACCCCTTGGTTTTCCTCCCCAATCATATTCAAAGCTTCCAAACTGTTCAGCCCTCCTGAACTTAGATGCACCCACTTACCTAATATAACTAGCCCCACCCCTCTCTTACTAGCACACCTAAAACATCACAGCCCTTACCATTTGCCCTACCCTCCTAAGGTACTCTCACCTTACAACACACCAATAGACTACATCCATCTTCTCTGCAAATCTACACCTACATTACCATGCCTACAACTACCCTCCAATCACAACTGAAAATACCTATCTCCTTTTTACTATTTTCCTCTATTACTACTTACTTCCTAACCTCCTATGAACACTCCCTAACTGTTTCTCTCTCACTTCCCTCGAAACACACCTGTACACCTGCAACATCCCTATCCCCAACATCCCTATCCCCATCCTTCTCACCCACCTCCTCACAATCCATCTACCTTCTTGCCAAATACCACAGGCTACTACACTGCAAACTACTAAAATCTAAAACAAAGAAAATATTTGACGCTTTCCAAAAACTTAGACTAGAAAAATATTTTACACTACTCCACCTACTACAAGATGGTGACATACACCTCAACCCAGGCCCACAAGATAATAAAACCAAAACACATCAAAACCATACCAAACCCTTCTCTCTCTTATCCTCTAAACCCTCTAACCTACTATTCTTGGCCCATCTCAATAATGCATCTGTAACAAAATTAGTCAACTCCATGCCCTACTAGAAACACACAACTTTGATATTTTATGCTTATCAGAAACTTGGCTAAAGCCTTCAATTAAAGACATTGAAATTACCCCACCTGGTTATAACATTGTTAGACTTGATCGCACTACCAGGAAGGGTGGGGGAGTAGCAATTATATATAAAACAAACCTAAAGCTTACTCCTCTTGACCTTACCCTTACCCAAATCAACAATGCCGAAATAATCTGCTCCAAAATACAAATCAATACTACTAAAGCAATAAACGTCATTTGTGCATAGCTCCCCCCTGGAAATAACATCCCCACCTTAGAACAAATTCTTGAACAACTCTCTAATAAACTCCCTCAAGAAACACTATTCCTTGGGGACTTTAACATAGATTGGAAATCATGTAACAATATTAACCCTACTTCCCATATAAACCTTTATGGTTTCAAACAACTCATTAATAGTCCCACTAGAATCAATAAAACAAGCAAAAAAGAAACCACCTTAGACTGGATCCTTACTAACTCCCCCCTGCAAACCTACCAAACTGGCATCCTTCCGGATGACCTTAGTGATCACCCCCTCACCTACATCATTAGAACTAAAACTAACCTAAACCTACCTTCCACTCGCAGAACACTATACTCCAAAAAACAATTTAATCCCGAACAGTTTCAAACAGAACTTTCACAATACAACTGGACCCCTCTAAAACATCTCACACTCAACAAGGCTGTTGAACAGTTCAATTCAACATTCCTTGCAATCCTAAATCAACATGCCCCAAGTCGCACCATTAGAACAAAGACTAAAACAGCACCCTGGCTAACCTGTAATACTAAGCATAAAATTATACTCAGAAATAAATCTTGGAATAAATGGCGTTCCTCTAGAAACCCAACAGATCATCAAACCTTTAGAGAGCTCAGAAACAGTACTAAAAAAGCCATCCTTTCAGATAAAAAGAATTATTACTTTGAACTTCAGCAATCCACCAAAAAAGAACCAAAAAAGTTCTGGTCCACTATTAACAATCTACTAACCCCAGGCAAAATAGTTACACCCAACCCACAGGATTCAGACCCTGATGATCCCTCTTTAATAGCCAATAACTTCAATACTTTCTTTACTACTTCCATACAAAGTCTAGCTAACCACCTATCTCCTGACACTTCTCAACTGCTCTTAAGTAGCTTCAATGACTCTCTCCCTCCCCTTCAACTACAACCCATATCCACCTCCTATATACAATCTCTTTTACAAAAACTTAAACCCACTACCCCTTCAGCAGATAAGCTTCCTGCTGAATTCCTGCAAATAGCAGCTAAAGCTATTGCCTACCCTGTCTCAATCCTAATAAACAGATCCATAAAAGAAAGTACTTTCCCAGCAATCTGGAAGATATCATACATCATACCCTTACACAAAGGAGGTAAATCTACTGACCTTTCTAACTTTCGCCCTATAGCACTATTATCTCCTCTAGCTAAAATCATGGAAAAATGCTTACACAAACAACTACTTAACCATCTCCTCCATAACAACCTACTAGCTAACACTCAACATGGATTTAGACCTTCACATAGTACCACCACTGCTCTACTTTCTTTTACCAACACTATCAACTGTAACCGTAACAACAACAAACTAACCTCCTCTCTTTTCCTAGACCTGTCAAAAGCCTTCGATATGGTAAACCATACACTTCTTCTACACATACTTAAATCCCTTGTCTTGGATTACTCTTCCTTAACCTGGTTTTCATCCTATCTTGAAAACCGTCAACAAGCAGTACTCTGGAAAAATTCTTTATCTGCTCTACTTCCTATCTCTTTAGGAGTACCTCAAGGATCTATACTAGGCCCACTTCTATTTTCTATCTTTATTAATGATCTCCAATCATCTATCCAAAACACTACCTGTATACAATATGCAGATGATTCTACCATAATTTGTACAGCTTCCTCTCAAATAGAACTCCAGTCTCTCACACAATCAACCTTTTCAACCGTTGAACAGTGGTTCTCAAAAAGATGTCTTCTCCTCAACCCCAAGAGAACTAAACTATTACTATTCTCACCTACCCACAAATCTACTCAACTAAACTTCACTATTACTGCAAGTGATAATTCCCACATTTCCCCCGACTCTACGACAAAACTGCTTGGTGTTACTATTGATAATAATCTTAACTATGATTATCACATCAATAACACAATAAAAGCAGTCAATAAAAAAATTGGTTCACTGTACAGAATCAAACCCTTCCTTACACCACGGACCACAGAAAGCACAATCACATCTTATCTCTACCCTTCTGTATGCTTCCTCTATTTACACTAATCTCTCTAAAGGTAACCTTAGGAAACTGACTACATCTTACCACAATATAGCTCGATTTGCCACAGCATCTCAGTATAGAACTCACCACTGTCTAAACTTAAAACACTTACACTGGTTGGAACTTCCTAATAAACTTATCTATCAACAACTCTTAATAACACATAATATTCTATATCAACCTTCAAAGACACCTGCTCTTAGTAACCTCTTGACACCCTATAATAACCTGAAACAACTACGCTCCTCCGAAAAGCTACAAGTTAACACTACTAGAATTACAAATTCTGCAGGTAACTGCCTTTTCTCCAACTCAGTTGGAAAAATATGGAATAACCTTCCCCCTCACATCTCCTCTCTAGCCACTCTCCCTCTCTTTAAGAAACAACTTCTATTACATCTGAACAATTTCTGACTCTGCTCTTGTACCAGTCCTGACTAACCTATTTTCAGCTTTCTCCTATCATATTTTTTTATTCAACACTGTAAGATTCTCTCTGATCACAAATGACTTAATGATTCTATAGTTACTACTGCTCTCATATATAAAAAAAAAAAAAAAAAAAATTTTGTTATAATTAATGTTTTGACAAGTATGTATTACATTTTGAACTACAATATTTTGTACTGAAAGTAGCTAATGCCTTACTTATTACTTAGTTAGTATTATTTGTTTTTTTTTTTTTTTTTATTTGTATTACCTGACCTGGACTAATATCTTTGTATTTTTGCTCATTGCCTGTGTCATAAGTGTTTATTGTACATGTTTATTTTATATTACCTTGCTTTAATCTGTGGAGCTTTTCTCCCCGGGCCTCCACTGAAAATGGACATTGATCCAGCTGGACTAGCCCGGTCAACAAATATAAAATAAATAAATAAATAAAATAATATGTGTATATATATATATATATATATATATATATATATAGAAAGAGAGAGAGAGAGAGAGAGACAGGGTCATATTTACTGTGACAGATGCCTGGTGACAAAGCCATGGACTCAAGCTCAATGTTGAAACTGCATTGGCATCTCTTCTGGCAAAAACTCCCTACCCATGAACTATCACATAGGTGGTAGTCTACTTAACACTGAAAGTGTGATAAGAGACCATGGGACACAGGTGGACAGTAGTCTCCCCTTTGATAATCACAGTGCCACACTAGTCATGTAATCTGTCGACATGGCACACCTCATTACAAAAGGTGTGTCATCCAGGGAAATATAGGTCAGTGTTCCCCTCTACTCATCACACATAAAGCCCATTATAGAGTACAATGCCCCATGTGGTATGTTATGTGGTATGTACCTCACAAGACATCTACAGCAACTGGAAATGGCACAGACATACCTCACAAATAGTAATACCAGCCTCAAACAGATGCCCTATGCAGACCATCTCACAATCCCACAACTAGACTGTGTTGCATACCGCCTACCCAGAGGTGACCTCTGCCTAACATACTAAGCTATGTTAAACCCAGAGCTGTTGGACATGCTCCACGTAAACAGATCACAATCTCTATGAGCTACACGCTCTAGGGACCCAAACGTTTTGACCACAATAAACAGCACATGCTGGAGGGATAGATTCCTATCTCAGAGACATCCCATACTCTGGAACAAACCAACTATCCATAGCAAACAAAGCTCCTAATTATCAGTCATCATAAATAATCCTGAAGATTGTATGGGAGATAGTGAATACACCCAGGCAATCACCTCTGTGTCTCTGCTTGACAGGGCCATGTGAAATGTAATAACCTGTGTGTCAAAGGCCAGGGTAGCGTATGGCTAGGCTTCTATAGGCCCTAGGGCCAATAGCCTCTTACCTACCTATGAAGTGATATACACCCACATGTACTTTTTGCAATAATTGCTATGTGAGGTTGACTGAGTTTGCTGGTGAATGTGTTGGTGAATGTGTCAGAGTTTGGTATATGTGTGATAGCTTAGTGGGAAACTGTTTCTGTCATGGTATTATGTGTCCTAGCTGTGATCCCAGCAAAGGATGTGTATACAGTTGCTAGGCTGAAAAAGCAGTATGCCATATGGTCTGATGTAATCCCTTGTTGTCGACTGGGGTGCCCATTATAGGCTAAAGCAGTACATGTATGCTTATTGAGTGTTACTGCTGGTAAATCCAACACCTGTGTGAGCTGTAGTACTACCTAAAACTGTATGCCTAAACAGCACAGTATGGTGTACGTCCACATTTATTGGAACCAGTGTTTCGTGTGTTCCCTGTAGTCCTCACAGATTACATACCTCAGGCATAAGGTCTCGTAACTACTGACACACAGTACTGTAAGGTACACAGGTAAAGGTCACCTGGGCTGCCATACCTATGTGTCTGGTATGCATGTCTGATGTGTGTGTGTGTGTGTGTGTGTGTGTATGCCTGTACCATGGCCTCGGTCATATGTGTATTACAGGATATAACTGCGTATCTAGCAACATGTGTAGTCTAGTACAGCAGTATTCCACCTATATTCACGAATGTGCACATATGTTAGGCAGGGGTCTGCCATCGACGACTAGTGTGGTATACTGGTAATACTGTCACTGGACTTTACAATCATTGCAATGGATTACATATTTCATGATGCATTAGCATGATATATACCTCCCTGTGGCTAGGTGGTACATTGTGTCACATACTGTGTGCCATGTACTGTTGTATAGTCTTACATACTGTTTTAACTTTGTTGCTGTGCAAAACATGGTTTGATATATAGAGTGTGCCAGGCACTGTCAGGCAGTGGTGTGTTGAGAACTGATATGTGGTATTGAAAGTGTGTATCTTCTGACAGCCAATAGGTTGCTATATATGTCAGTTAATTGATATCTGTACTTTAGAATGTTACGTGTGCCACATGACTTGCTCACACATATTGTTTCATTGTCTTCCAGGGTCATGTCCCACCATCGTAATCCCGCCTATAGCATGGCAGAGGAAGAACTGATCATAGCCAGCCTGGTGCAGCACTATACCCTGCTGTTCTCCAGAACCAGCCAGGACCAGCATGAGCAGACTGCACTGTGGCAAGATCTTGTCCATAGGGTAAATGACATAGGCATGCATAACCGGACATATAAGCAGGTATGCCATCACTGCAGTGATTTAATTAGACATGTCCAGCAGCGTGCGTCTGATATCCGCAGACAACAGCTTGCCACAGGTGGGG
Organism: Protopterus annectens; assembly: GCF_019279795.1. Classification (NCBI taxonomy): domain Eukaryota; kingdom Metazoa; phylum Chordata; order Ceratodontiformes; family Protopteridae; genus Protopterus; species Protopterus annectens. The sequence goes on from NC_056732.1 coordinate 1,663,943,925, forward strand.
GGGGGTAGCCATCCACCCCCCCTCACCAGAGTGGAGGAGCTGCTCCTGAGCTAGGTGGCTCCTAGCCAACAGCAACCACAACAAGTAACGTGTCATCATGGAGGCCTGAGCCACCCATCAAGTTGACATGGAGCGTGCAGGTAAGGCATAGCTGTAGACTACTGTTACCTCTATTGGTAGAGCATGCTTATGTGAGATGTGTACTGTGTAGTTAGACAACGTAGTGCCTAGTGTTGTGCAATACTAATACTTAGGAATAGAATCTGTAGGCCTGTGACTGTCAACCATTGTACTACTGTAAGATTGCAAACACACAGTAGCAATGCCACAGTTGTTGCCACTGACAAAGTGTCTCATATCCTTGTAGGTCTCTCTGGTGTGACAGCAAGGCAGCAGACCCATGCTGGAGAGTGTGTTCTACCTTTAATACTGCTAATTTAATGTGCATGTCATAGGTGAGGTGTAGGCCATGTACACATAACACACCTACGCATAATGCATGCTGTGCATGTTTGCTGTGAGACTATGCACATCCCAGTAATGTGGGTAGCTGCCTAAAACACATACAATACACAGAGCATCCCACACAATTGTGGCAACACTGAAGTGGACATTGGATAGGCAGATACACAACTTTGTCATACGCAGTATACGTTAACATGCTACACATGGCGTATTCAGACACCCGCTGTAAGGTCACACTACAGTATCCCAAACGTCATCCACACAGCACACATAATATACCTGAGGTGGAGATGCCTCACATGTGGCTGTGCGACACTCTTCAACACATAACACATTCATGTTAGGCAATGCCCCCTGTTGTGCACCTTACAAACCCATGTAACAACTGGCTGTGAAATGGTGAATGTAGCCATGGTACTGCAGTTCTGGTACAGCATGGTATGTGCCGATCTGGCACACATTAGTAGCCTTGAGTGACCACATGATGCTGCATGATGATGGTTCATGGTAGTACACCCCATCCAGATACAGTGACCACAGTACTACACATAGCATTACCTGCTATGCACCTCAGTGTTGTGTGTGTGTAAACATAGACACCTATGCACAATATGCATAGCAATCACCATTTGTACAAAGTGACACATATATGTCTTGTAATGCTATTGAGTGCATAGGTCACATGACAAACACTGTGTCTGTGTGATGTTTAATGTTGCAGTTGTGTTATAGCATGCCATGTCATGTCTGGCACTGGCATGTCCACAATATGTCCTACACTCACCATAACCACTGTACAATGGCTATGTTGAGCAATGATATTCCATCAGGTATACATGCACCACTCATCCTGTGTGTATACATAGCATGCATGTGCTAAACCTGTGTCTACAATTATCTGCTAAAGACGCAGACACTCTAATCAGAAATGGATATCTATGTGACACACAGATACACATCCAGCCATGGTATGTATACCTTTGAGAGATGGTGCACAGGACATTGCAGAGCTTTTAATGCTTGCACAGCAATGTCGTGTCCATGTACACAGTGCATTCCATGGTGAGGCCAATCACTGAATAACAACACACATGCATCAAAGACATGTATAGTGTTATTGGCAAGGGCTGTCAGCACCCGCACTGCATGCTGTTGGGAAACACACATCCTGCATGCTGACACGTATGATATAACTGTTTGCCTTGTGATACTATACTCCACCATCACCCGCTATTGAGTATGTTCTGGATTGCAGGTGGTGTGTGTGTGTGTGTGTGTGTGTGTGTGTGTGTGTGTCTGTCTGTTTTAGTGAGGGGTGCATTTGTGTGCATGCGTACATGTGTTCATGTGTGCATGTTCATGTGTTCATGTGTGCATGTGCTCATGTGTGCATGTGTGCATGTGTTCATGTGTCCATGTGTTTATGTGTGCATGTGTTCATGTGTCCATGTGTTTATGTGTGCATGTGTGCAAATGTGCATGCGTTCATGTGTGCATGTGTTCATGTATTCATGTGTGCATGTGTTCATGGGTACATGTGTGTGTATGTGTGTGTGTGTGTGTGTGTGTGTGTGTGTGTGTGTGTGTGCTTTAGTGAGGAGTGCATTTGTGTGCATGTGTACATGTGTCCATGTGTCCATGTGTGCATGTGTTCATGTGTTCATGTGTGCATGTGTTCATGTGTGCATGTGTTCATGTGTCTATGTGTTCATGTGTGCATGTGTGCCGACATCATGTACAGGTTGTAAAGTGT
>NC_056732.1:1663946642-1663982286 GCF_019279795.1 Protopterus annectens
ATACTAGCCAAAAAGGTTCCCTGGTTTTCGCCACCCAAGAAAATTATTTTCCTGTGCCCCTGTCAAGCAGTGCCACAGAAGTGATCCCCAGGGTGAATTTTCTATTTCCCATCCAGTTATCAAGATTTTTTTCTTAAAGAGGGCCAATGAGGAGCTTTGCTTGACATGAATGGGTAGTTTGTTCCAGAGTTTGGGAAGCCTCTGGGACAGGAATCTATCCCTCCAGCATGTTCTGTTTATTGTGGTGACAAGGTTTAGGTCCTTGGAGAATGTGGTTCAGACAGATTGGGATTTCCTTAAGTGTAGCATGTCCAACAGCTCTGGGTTTGACATAGCTTTGTATGTTAGGCAGAGATCACCTCTGAGTAGGCAATATGCAACGGAGTAGAGCTGGAGTTTTTTGAGATGGCCTGCGTATGGCATCTGTTTGTGAAAACATTACCAAGACTGATCACTATTTTTAATATGTTTTTGGCAAGACAATGTTGGTACGCAAAAAGCATGAATGTTTCTAATTGTTGGGTATATAGTTGTCTTTGGTGGCAATTCTAATATCAAACTAAATGCGTCTAAAGAGACATAAAAGTTTTCCAAGATTTTGCTTGATGTTAATGTTACTAAATTTGTAGATTAGTCTAAATGTATTTTACAGTCTTTGTATGTACAAATACAAAATAATTCAATACAAATGAAATTAATGTCTAGCAATGAATATGTGTGAAAAACCATGTTTAAAAGAAATTGGGTCCAGGATACCTACTAGATTGAAATGCGTGAATAGCAAACAGTCTGTGTAAATACATACTGTACAGGATACATTGTAATAAGTTCAAAAGTAATTTGTCAAGTTGTAATATTATCACTGGTTTTAAGTTGGAGTCTTATTATTAGTTTTTGAATCATCATTTTATCTGTACCAGTATTGGTTACCCCAGCTAGAGAAAAAAATATATTAAAATATTGTATTCATACAGCTAATGGACTAATATGTAAACAGCATTTTTTCAGTGTATACTTCACTTTCAATTAAAGTTTATGGGCAGTTCAGAAATATAACCACAATGTTATGGTTAAAATGACATTGAAACTGTATATTTTCAGCAGTGTACAAATGCTTGCAGTAGCACATAGTTCTTGTCTCTTATAGATATTAGTCTATCTCTAATCTTTTGATATAAAATGATTAATAAAAGAAAAGAGTTAATTCAACAGTTGCAAAGAGTTAATGGAACAGTTCTAAGTCATAAATTAAATTCTGTGATTGCAAAAGAATAAATTAATCAAGTTAAACAATAAAACTAAAGCAGACACAGCTCGCAACTAATGGAATATTTTCACAGAATGGTCTGCAAAAGGAAAAGTTGTTAGATACATTCAGTTTTGGTAGTAATACTTATTATCATTGTATTAACTATGTAAAATTGCATTTTGACTTGTTGTATCAAAAAAAAAGACTAAATGTTTTGTTTCCAAATGTGTTTCCTATAAAAATAAAAGAGAGGGAATTGTTAGAGTAATTATGTTGTAAATATGCTGAAAGATAAAGCATAGAATAAAAGGTTTGCTTGAATATATGTATAGAGTTTAGCAATGTAAAATGGGCATTCATACTATATGTATAACAGACAGGCTTCTCTTCTTCACAGCATCAGAAAAAGCCTAGAAAAGCAATTTTGGAAAGCAAGTATTATATGCTTTTCTCATATTTGCAGAACAGTTTACAAATATCCATTAACAGACATGATCAGCAGCAGAACAGATGTTTCCTTTCAGGCTTCTGATTGCGTGCATTCTCACATCAGCAGAAGTGCTTACAAGTAAATCACAAAAGGACAATAGAAAAGTCTAAAAACAGACATTACGTGATTTCCCACAGAAGAACAAAAAAGATACCAAGAGGGAAAAACAAAATCTGTGTGCGTGACTAAAACTGTATATAACTGTATTAATTCAGCTATGTAGAGGTAGTATGTAGAAACTTAGGTTTCGAGGTAACTGGAAAATGGAAAGTCATCATCATTTATATCTGTAACGAAGACAAACGTTGTAAATATATGCTAGAAACTGACAGAAGAGTATGTGCCATTTATTATAAAAATAAGTTATTTATTTGAACTGTAATTATAGTAAAATAGTAGCTGCAAAATATATTTCTTTATCAGTATGCAATTTGGAAGGCTTGGTGCTTTAAACAGACTAAAGTTGCAGTCATGCAAAACTCTGTGTCTTTGATTCAGCAGCAAACAGCCAGCAAGACTTTGTGTCTTAAGAAGACTTTGAGTCCAGTCCAGCAAATTCCAGCACAGCATAGAAGCAGCACATGCGTAAAATACATTTTTCAGTTTTATCTCATTTTTGTTATTTAGTAGCACTGTAACAACAAAAAGCTGGTCTAGTTCATTAAACATGCTAAATAAATAAATGAATAATCCTAGTTATGGGTGTAATAATAATGTCATTATAATATATAAGATATGGATACTCTCTGTAATTTGATATTTACACCTAGAAACAATGCACATAATAAAATTCTAGCTTAAGTGTTTTTCATGTACAGTTAATAGTAGATTTCTCTTTTTCACAGTGCCCAGGCTGCAACAGCTACGTTGAACGAAAGGACCTGACCAATTTAAATGTACACTGCTTAATCTGCACAGCTCAGTTGGGAAGAACCTTTGAGTTTTGCTGGCAATGTATGAATGAATGGAAGGGCCCAAGCCCACAGGCAGATCGATGTGAAAATACTGATTGCAGGAACAAAGACCTGGAGACACTAAAGAACTGTGAACTTATACATTTACCAGGAACAACAGTGACAGATTGTCCATCAATCCGGGCTTGTCCAACCTGTGGACAACTGATAGAGCACAAACAAACAGGCTGCAAAAATATTCACTGCAGTCGATGCAAAAAAGAATTTTGTTTTGCATGTTTGGAACTTAAGCAGGTTTGTCAAGAAACAAGACCTGGTGCATATTTTGAAGTTTGTGCTAAGCCAGTAGCCCCAAAACAAACATCCATTCCTACATGGAATAGATATGCATAGAAAGTAGTTATTGGCTTTTATAATATAGGAATGGGTAGGTAAGTGAGAACCATGCTATGATACTTCCTGTATCATTTAGTCAGGCTGCCTGAAGGACATATCAGCATATTTCAGTTCCTTTGAATACTTGTGTCAGCACTAGGAAAAAAAAACAGTCATGACATGTAAAAATTGAGAATAAGTCAAGACAATTAAATTTATGTGGTATCTTTGACTAGCCACTATAAAACCATAAAACCTTCTTGTTTTATTATTATATTCTATTAGCTTTGTTCGATCATAGGTGATAAGATCGCATTTCTGCAATGGACTTACATAATTTGTTTATATTTAAAAGTACTGGTAGATTTTTACCTGCAGGAAACTTTTTTTGTTAAAAGTCTTTTGCTGTAGTTTGATTATAGTGATTTTACTGTTTGGTAGCAAATGCCAGGACAACCCTCAAGATATGATGTTTTATACTGTTATTTGTTTGCATGTACACTGTAGACTGACAATAGAATTCTTGACAATCAAGTTGTACTTCTGTGGTGGTAACATCACTGTCTGAGGTAATTTAATTTTAGTCTCAGAGTCTGCGTGGTATAGCACAATGCTTCCCTCATAGACATATGTACGTTTATATATAAGTTTCCATGGCAAGGGGATTATATTTTATTACGTTTTATAACCTAAGCTCATAGTGATAAAACAGTTCTGTCTAAGAACATACAACTGTTGTTTGCCATCACAATGAATCTACTCCTGTGTAATATGTAATGCATCGTTTATTGGTCCTCTACTGCTTGATGTACTTTTTAAAATGTATTTAAGCATGATACCTTTGTTTAGCACTTTTATTTAATTCAGTCTGTAGGGCCTTTAAGAAAAACTTTCCCATAACACTACCATTATACAAGGCACAGAAACACACACTAACAGCACTGCAGCTATCCCCTTACATAACACTGAGCCTAACCCTAAAATGAAAACACAAGACATAAAAAAATATTCCCCACTTAATCCTGACCCAAAACCTGACTACTACATATACAAACTCTCTCACCCCCTCCAGTCTCACTCAAATTTCATGAAAAAATAGTCCTTCAACATTTTGCACGTTCAGACTTCTGTCCGTTTGTCATTAAACACCACCCCTATTCATCAGCAATCGAACTGTATATCTACCAAATGTCTTCTCAACTCTTCCTCAAAAGACAGCCACCATCTGTGTACCAACCTAATATCAGATGAATGAAACAGGAAAAAAAAAACAAATAGGATGTGACATATTTTAACCTGTTGCTGGCACACATATATAAACATACATCCTTACTCTTCTCCAAAATGTAGCCACCTACATACACATCTGATGTTAGATTTTGAGGAAATTGAAAAATAATAATCACAGTAATGTTTCCAACTTTTACTCCAAGACAGTACTCTCCTCTTGTACAGGCTATAGTGACACAGCCTCTGTGCATGCCTCTAAAACTTGTGGTGTAATTTAAAAAAAATAATGACCACAATGTCCCAGCTCAATACAAGCTATAGTGACCTGTGCATACCTCTGAGGGTTGGGAAGAAAATTTAAGAAATAATGACATCAAACCCAGCCCTTCAAAGAAGCTGCAGTCAAGTTACATGCATCCCAGTGAGCAGGACCAGTTTTAGACTAGTTGGGGTTTTGGGACAAAGGCTGCCACTAAACCTATGTCAAAATCCATTTATACATCTTTGAGATATGGGGATCCCCAGAAGTACTGAAGGTCTGGATGTTTTGTAATGCATTTAATGCCTAATTACTTTGAAGGCTGATTATTTAAAAGAATTAAATGAGAAGATGGTCAGTTTCTTTCATCAAGACAACCCCTCACCAAATAGTTATATCCACATCTGTGTACAATTCATACTATGATAAAAGAGTATGGCCATGTAATATATTTCACCTTGCTTCACAGAAATCATATTAGTCATGTATGACCAGAATAATGAGCAAGCAATGACAGGCAGCTAGTCATTTTATTCCACAGGCAGACCCAGCAATTTTAATTACTGTATCTGTTCATATCTTACATCTAGTTAAGTGGTCCATTTTATTTCACAGAAATGTACACTAGTCCTGCAAAGGCAGATAGAGACTGTTTAAGCTAAGCAAACAACAAGAGGGTCAGTTACTTTCAAAATACAGCTGCCTCTATCACCTATTGTTACGTCTGTGTGCACTTTGCAGGTATAAAATAAAAAAACAATAATGGTTGAATATTGCATTTCAGTTTTGTTCCATGGAAACAGGAGCTATACACAAATGAAAGCATTCCAGTTTGCTTCACACAAATCACAGTAATCCTGTAACATCATAATAATGAGCATACAGCAGTTATTAGTTATATTTCTCCATAGTCAGGCCAACATTTGTAGATGTTATTACCTACTTCTCTCAGTTATTAAGCCAATAATTTCCACTGTTTTGCCAGGAAAATCACAAACTTTATGAGGAACAGACCAAAATATGATGCAAAACATCAGAGGCATTCTGCAAAATCAGGTACAGTATCTATGTCACCACACAGATATGACAAGATATGCAGTAGCTGCTCCGCCACATATATACGAGTATGCACACACACACACACACACACACACACACACACACTCACACACACACACACACACACACACACACACACACACACACACACACACACACACACACACACACACACACACACACACACACACACACACACCTCTTGAGTTTGCTTGGGATCAGATAAACAAATAAATGATAAATAACTGCCATGCAATAATTTATTTTCTCATTTATCTGCTGTCAGAATACAGTGTCCAACTCACTGCAACCCCAATCATCCAAATATCTCTCAACATCTTAGCTCAAGAATCAAGGAAAAAGTTAAAAAATAATGGGGGACACAGAACCAACTGTACTGGAAGGAGTGAATATAGTAACATAGATACAATTGGAAGTGGGATATTTAGAAAAAGGTGGATGCAAATTGCATAGAAAATGGGAATTGTGGGAAGAATACATGCAGAATAATGTTTTTCAGGAGAAATGAGGTTTAAGGGAAGGCAGAAATTGAATGAATTTTGCAATGTAGGCTGACAATGACTGGAGAGATTACATATAATGTATAATATTTGCAGTTGAAGATATGTCATTAGAGTTTGTTTTCATTTATATAAATGTATGATTGCCTGTGTCATAAGGAATAATTTAATAAAGACTTTTCTTGATAAAAAAAATCAGGTACTGATATTACATTCATATGTATAGCAGGCTTTCCATTAACATTATTTTGTCTGATGGTTATTAAGTTTGAAACTTGAACATTTATTATTATTTAGTGATGACAGTACTCCAAACCTCTTTTCTTTCTTAGCTCAAGAAATCTTGACAAATCCAATAATAATGCAGGAATAAAGAAAGGCACAGATTCAGGAACAAATCTTAAATATTCTTTTTGTAAACCTGGAATGTTGCTAGAATATCAAGTTTAGCATTAGCTTGCATTTTCTGAAGGATATGAAGCCTGAAATTCAAATGTCTGTCATAATTAATTATTTCAGTCCTCAATGATTTGCCAGAAACAGATAAAAGAAATGTGAGGCAAATAAAGTGGGCATTCTGAAAAAATTCTGGGCAGTTCAGAGATATGCTGCAATCTTAACTGTTTATTAGACCACACATTTTACAAAAAAAAAGAGAGAGAGAGAGAGAGACCAAACTATGGTTTCAAATCAGGGACAATTGAGAGCTTCTATGCCCAAATTGCTAGAAGAGCAGGTTTAGCATTAATTAAAATATTTTTTTCTTATTGAATATATGATAAGAACAACAGTTAAGAAAACATAACATTATAAATATCGTGAGCAAATAATCAGCATATAGTATAGTTTGAAAATCCAAAATTGCAATAAATTAAATTTTCACTTATATTTTCTTTTTAAAATATGAAATAAATATATAGCCAAAGTGACAAAAAGTATTTAAACTATGCACAAATTGTGTTGAGCTTACTAACTGCACTTGTCAAAACTATAAAATAAAGTATAATTTACAGCAACCGATAAAAGTGTACAAATAAACTAAGAGATCGATAAATTAAAAAAACAAAGTTTCATTTATTTAAAATAATGACTTACAATTATTTTTTTTCAGCAATTTAATTTAGTTAAAATATCTAATGAATTTAATAAGTAGAACTTAAACCAACACAAACAGGGTGGTCACAAAAGTAGTAACACTTGCACCAGCCAGTTAAACATGACTTTAATTGTGAGCGCTTTGGAAGGGGCTAATACCCCAACTTCCTCAGACAGTTTTACATAAAAAACACCTTATATATATATATATATATATATATATATATATATATATATATATGGGTCTACTTCTATTCGCTGACAGCCCATTTCACTGAAACCCATTTCGTTGACAGCTCATTTCATTGATAAAAGTATTCAAGGCAAAAACCTGGGTTTTGCCCCCCTCCCCACTGTTGTGCGACTGTGGAGTTGTTATATATAGTTGGGGGTGTGTGGGGGGCACAGCCCCCCACATTGGGGGGTGTGTGGGGAGCGCAGCCCCCCACCTAGAATGTTTGTCAATGAAATGAAATGAGCTGTGAACGAAATGGGTTTCAGTGAAATGGGCTGTCAGCAAATAGAAGTAGACCCATATATATATATATATATATATATATATAGAGAGAGAGAGAGAGAGAGAGCATAATTAATCAAATAATTATATGAATATTTAATTGGTTAAAATGCTAATTCATTGTCCTGGGGTTAAATCATTACTATGTTTTAAATAAAAAGCACACAACCTCATAATTCTAAGATTCCTAAAAATTACATATAAAAACCTTAATTTCAATTTTAAAAATACAAATATATACATCTATTACCATATATATCACATCCTACCATCTAAACAATAAGCCCATGTGAATATTCACTATTAAAAATACACATATTTACTATAAATGCCTTATATAATATATTGGCATTAATGCAAGGACAGTTATTAGGCCAACGCTGATGTCATTAGGTTTCTTTAAAGAAACATATATTCCTGCATATAGATGTGTGTATATACTCTTTTAGAATTATAATTTTATTGTATATATATATATATATATATATATATATATATATATATATATATATTCACTTAGAAAAAGCTACATCACTAGCATTCAACCTTCCTACCTGTGCAGTGCACTTCCTCCAGTGCATCTAAACAAAATGAAATTAGATCCATACGTTGAGAAAGGGAACGTAACAATGACGGAATATCTGTCTGGTCAGCTAGTACACCTTGAATGTTCGCCCCAAATAAGTTAGGACTCCTTGGACTAGAAAGACGTTTTCATCCTTTTTCATGGGAATGCATCAGCCTTGATTGATTTCTTGAATTCTACAACTAATTTTCTTAGATTTACTTACCATTTTTCTACTACAGAAATTGATTATTTAGATGTCAAGCTCAACAAGGATATTACAAAAGGTCTCTATTTTTCATCTATTTTTAGAAAATCCACCTATTGTAATTCCTTCCTTCATTTTACAAGTTCTCATCCATTCAAACAAAAACAGTCAATAATCAAAGGGAAACTCATTAGAGCAGCAAGGATGTGTTCCCTTGACACAACTTTTTATAGAGAATGTCAACTTCTGAAAAATATGTCTCTCAATCGTAGTTATCCCTTAGCTCTTATTGATGAGATGATCCAAGAAGTTGGACTAAAACGATCTAATGGAATTTACACACCATTACTTGCTAAAGAAATGTACAATATTATAGGTGAGCTTACTAGTCTCACCTCCGATACCCCTATTACAAACAACATAGACAATCAGAATTGCCTTAATATTACATTGGTTAAACAATTTACTACTAGCTTTATTACCACTTTCAACACTAATTCCAATCAGATTAGACATATAGTTTTCAAAAATTGGTATTTCATCAGGAGTAACTTACAACTCTCAGAAAAACTAGGACAAAACCCTGTTGTAGTATACAAGAAAGGTAACAACCTCAAAATGCTTCTTGAAAGAAACAAAGAAATTGATATTACCTCAAGACAAAAGGGGACATTTATTTGCGGTTCCTGCAACTATTGTAAATATTTGAAAACATCAAATTCCTTTTCTATTAGAAACAAAAAATATTATATCAATTATAAACTTAACTGTGAGACTAAATCCATTATCTATTTAGCTACGTGACTGTTGTCCAGCCTTTTACGTAGGGAAAACAGATCGTAAATTACGTGAAAGGCTGTATGAACACATTTATGCTATTAAGAAAAACAAAGGTGATAACGCCTTAGCGAAACATATTTCTAACAACCCTGGTCACAGCTTCCATTTTTTAGCTATAGATCATGTACCCTATACTATTAGAGGAGGTCCTTTTTTACTCCTCTTAGAAGCTTGTGAACTAGAATGGCAACTAACATTAGATGCGTTTAGTACACCTGGGTTGAATGAAAACTATAATATCAATTGTATATTAAAATTAAGGAGCACTTTGAGGTAAAACTTTCCCACTAGTTAACATGTGGTGTTAAAATTGTTTTTGTGACATAATGTTTTAAATGCGTATAATGTAAATAACTATAACTAGCATTAGAATTTTAAAATTTTTTAAAATATTTATATTTGATCTTGTTTTGAAATAACATTATGGTATTATTAATTATCACTTATTTCTTACAAAATTTTTTATATTAATTGTATAATGTGGAAGGTATAATTTTTAGGTAAAACCATTGACAGCCCTTATAAATTTGTACATTAACTTTGGATTCTTTGTTGGAAAATGTGCAGTAGTAGAGCTGGCATAGTATGATATATTATATTACATTAGCAATTGATGACTTATACAAGTATTAACTTGTTGAATGAATTGCCCCTATTATTTTTAACATAACACTATTGTATAAGTTCGTTTTTATATGCATTTTATAGTTGTACTAACACATTGTAGTTACTGAATGAGTACGCTCATGTGTGACTTGTAGTGATGTGTTGTAACGCACTTACGTCGCTTGCAGGTTTAAATGTTTGGCGCTTTCTTTTTGTCTGTTTCTCTGAAGAAGCTACTGTTGAACAGTAGCGAAAACGTATGTTGTCCTAAAAAAACAATAAATTTGCGTTCAGAATATCGCTACCAGCTTGCTGTATTTCACCTTGGCTAGTGACGGATTTACCTGGCAATTTTTTCTTTTCTGCAGTTTCGTATTTTACTGGTTTGTATTTTTTATTTCTAAAGGTATTTTTAGGAAATGCTCTAAGGTGATAAATGGGGGTCAAAAACATTCAGGAATATGTGAGGTTTATATAGTTGTCTCTGTTGTGAAGTTTGTACTGCATTTGTTTGCTAGTATGTTGGCAATATCCAAATCTGAGTAGGCATTTCTACTCTGAATGTCCTATGAGTAATGTTTAGTGTAATTCCTTTATCTTCATGAAAAACCTAAGCTTAAGGTATCCAAGATATCTGGCAAGATTACTACCGGAATAATGTGGCTAAGGAGCTAGCACTTACAGATGGTTCTACAGGCAATGGAAGACAGCATAGCAACTGCTATAGCATACAGCTATATAGTATAGTTTCCTCCAACACCCAGCATTCCTGACAACATCATGGGCCTGATTCCAGAAGACTTGCTTAGTGCAAGTGATCACTTAGTGAGAGGAAGCTGAATGCAGGTGATTTGGAATCTGGTCCATGTAGAAAGCCTGCTCATAATTAGATCTTACATGGCAGTAGGTAACTTACACTGACAGCAGGTCTTTTGAAATCAGGGCAGATCTTTTGGAAACTGGCCCCAAGTTGCTGGAAAAATGCATCACAAAGCCTGCTCTTTTACTCATCATACCGTCCAGCAAGACTTGTGAAAACATACCAACATCTGTTTTTATTTGAATCCTGAATCCGCTTGATGCCTTTAAATAAAATGCCCTTGTAGCTGTTACATTCCATTGGTCTTTCTCTGCTTGTTACATTAATAAAAGGTGTCATCATGTCTTTGGACTCTGCACAGTTCATACAAATTCCATGTCTTTGAAATATGGACAAAGTATGTCATTTTGGACATGAGAAAGTACAGTTTTGTACCTACCATAAATGTAGATGTTCGAAGATCCACATTGCTGCAGTCATAACTTGTGGGTAGTCCGCTGTCCTCGGTCGGCCCGAATACCAAAGTATTAGGCTGGCGTCGGTCATGGTCGCTCAGATCTGACGTCAGTACGCCTTGGTATTAAAGCGCATGACCGACGTCATATCCCCAGTCTTTCTTGCCCCAGATGTCAGAAGGCCCTAAAAAGAAAGGCCATAGCCAAAAAACAGAGAAACATCCAACCACCCATGAACAAACAATAGTTACAACCCAAAACACACAACCACCCCAAACTACAGTGGGGAAGGAGGGAGGGTAAATTGGACTGCAGCAATGTGGATCTTCGAACATCTACATTTATGGTAGGTACAAAACTGTACTATGTTCTTCATCTCACATTGCTGCAGTCATAACTTGTGGGTAGAATCCCAAAGCAAAGGTAAAGGGAGGTTGGCAAAATTATAAAGCATTGGGAGCTGCTAACATGCCCTGTAAAACTGCAGTGGCAAACCCAGCCCTAGATTTGGAGTAAAGAGGGAGATGGTAATGTTTAGAAAAAGTGTGCACTGAACTCCAAGTAGCTGCTTCTAAAATATCTTTAGTAGCTACACCCCTTAAAAAAGCAGTAGAAGTGGCAGTAGCTCTAGTGTAATGAGGTCTGATTCCAGCCGGAATCTCCTTACCATGATGAGAATAACAAAAAGCAATACAATGGCCAATCCACTTAGAAATAGTTTGTTTAGAAACAGGTCTCCCCTGAGATCCCAATGCAAAAGAAACAAACAACTGTTGAGACTGTCTGAACCCTTTCGTTCTGCTCAAATAGTAACGCAACTGCCTGTGAATATCCAAAGAGTGCAAAATCTTTTCCCCTTTATTTTGGGGATCAGCATAAAATGTAGGCAAATGAATAGATTGGTTCAAGGCCACATTTGAAACAACTTTAGGCATAAAAGTAGGGTTAGTAAGTAGAGATACCCTATCCTTATGAAAAATTAGGAAGGGCTCAACTGCCATTAGAGCCTGTAATTCAGATACCCTTCTAGCAGACGTAATGGCCAACAAAAAAACAGTCTTCCAAGACAAAAACTTCAACTCAGATGTAGCTGCAGGTTCAAAAGGAGGTAAAGTGAGTTTCTCCAACACAAAATTGAGATCCCAGGAAGGAGTAGGAGCTCTACGTGGGGGTCTTATGTTCTTTGCCCCTCTAAGAAATTGCTTAAATAAAGGATGAGAGAATAATGGTGGGTCACAGTCATAGTGAGCAGAAATGGCTGCAGCATGAACTTTTACAGAGGAGAAAGACAAACCTTTGTCTAGTAATTCTGTAAGATACTGAAGAGAAACACTCAAATTAGGTACTGAAACATCAAAGCTCTTTGCTTGGCTCCAAATAAAAAATCTCCTCCATTTATCAGCATAATCTTTCCTTGTACTAGGCCGTCTGGCCTCCAAAATAACATCCAAAACTTGTTGAGGAAGCTGCGACCCTCCAGGGTCTAGAACAGAATATGCCAGGCTGTCAGATGCAGAGACTGTATCCTGACATTGAGGAAATGATTGCCTGCCTGGGACAAAAGGTGTGGAATTGATGGCAAAGGCCAAGGAGGCTCCTGTACTAAACTCCTCAGCAGAGGGTACCAGTGCTGACGTGGCCAATCTGGAGCTATTAGAATCATGGAGGGCTTGTCCTGTCTGACCTTCAAGAGCACCCTGGGAAGGAGAGGCAGAGGAGGAAAAGCATAGACGTGAAGATTTTTCCAACTGAATGATAGAGCATCCACTTTCCAAGCTTTTGGATGAAACAGCTTTGTGCAAAACTTTGGCAGCTGGAAATTTAGTGGAGAAGTGAACAGATCTATGTCTGGAGTCCCCCAAAGCACTGTCAACTGTCAAAATACAAGAGGATCCAATTTCCACTCGTGGGGATCCACCATCTGTCTGCTCAAAACATCCGCTAAGGAGTTTTGTGCTCCTGGCAGAAACCTTGCCTGAAGAGTGAGGTGCAAACTGAGAGCAGTCTCCCACAAAATCATAGCTTGCCTGCAAAGAGGGTACGAATGGGTTCCCCCTTGCTTGTTGATGTACCACATGACAGTTGTGTTGTCTGTTTGAATCAACACGTGTCCTGGTTGAAGTAGATCCTTGAAAGCCATCAATGCAAATTGGACTGCTAACATCTCCTTCATGTTGATATGCAAATGTTGAAGTCTGGCAGGCCACGTGTCTTGAACCCATTTTCCATTGAGGTGTGCTCCCCGAGCCTTGTCTGAGGCATATGTTGTTAAGATCTGACTCGCCTCTGGTCGGGTCACAGAGAGTCCCTTGTTTAGGTGACATTCCTGAGCCCACCACAAAAATTCCTTTTGAATGCAAGGTATTATCTGAATGACAGTGTCCAAATCGTGGCAGTGTTGAGTCCACACACTTTTGAGATACCATTGTAGCCTCCTCATATGCAGTTTGGCATTGGGAAGCACCAGAATACAAGATGCCATGAACCCCAAGGCTTGAAGGACTGTCCTTGCAGTCAGCCTGGACAGGAGAGACAATTGTTGGAAGTACTGGGCAAGATTTCTTTGCTTGTCCGGGGTCAAAACGCCATCTGAGAGGCTGTATTCAGTCTCACACCCAGAAAGCACATGTCCTGAGAGGGTACTAGACTGGACTTTATTTCGTTCACAGAATACCCTAGGCACCTTAACACTGCCATAACATACTGAAGATGGTGAAGTAGCTTGTCTTTGTCTTGAGCAAGAATCAGGCAATCATCCAAATAAGGATAAATTTGTATTCCTCTTAACCTTAAGAAGGCTATTACCGGAGCCAGAACTTTTGTGAACACCCTGGGCGCAGTAGATAAGCCAAAGGGCAATGCAGAGAACTGATAATGTAAAGTCCCAGCCCGAAAATGCAGGAATCTCCTGCAGCTGGGCCTGATAGGAATATGAAGATAAGCCTCATTGAGATCCAGAGTTACCATCCAGTGATCTTTGCCTAGCAGAGGCAGAAGTTGTTGCAAAGTCAACATTTTGAATTTTGGAATGTCCAGGTATGTGTTGAGAATAGACAAATCCAGAATTGGCCTCCAAGTGTTTCCTTTCTTTGGTACAAGAAACAGGCGAGAATAAAATCCTAGGCCCACTTCTGAAGGAGGGACCTGCTGGATAGCCCCCATTTGTAGAAGTAAAGAAATCTGTTTGTGAGCCTCTACCCTTTGCTGAGGAGGAACGTCTGGCATGCCTTTGAAAGGGGGCAATGTGTGGAAATAAAACTTGTAGCCTCGGTTTATAATGTCCAACACCCATTTGTCCTGGGTGACTAAAAGCCATGCCTGAAAAGTGCCAACTTTCCTCCCAGAGGAGCTGCCAGACAGGAAGGATCAGGCAGCTGAAGATGCAGGTCATTGGGTCTGTTTACGAAAGGACTGGCCCCTGCCCTCACCTGTAGACTGTGCAGGGGAACTCCACGTCCTAGGCCTAAAAGAACCCTGTGCATGAGCTCTGCCCCTACCACGTCTAGATCTGCCCCTAGACTGTAAATCAGAAGAAGGGTAAGCCCATCCCTTAGTAGGCCAATTTCTGCTAAACTTAGGGGGCTGCACCTTCAAAAAATCCTTAACAGTTTGCATAGACTTAGCTTTGTCTTCCATTTTCTTCAAGACTGACTCCACAGGAGAACCAAACAAAACTTCAGACTGAAGGGGAGCATCCAAAATTCGAGCTTTAACATGCTCAGACATGTTCTGATCCTTAAGCCAGGCGTGCCTACGAATAACTGATCCAGTGGCAGCCACCCTGGAAGAGGCCTGTAAAGCATCAAAACCACACTGCAAAGAATGCTTACCCACCTGATCAGAGGCATGAACTAACTCCTGTAATTCTTTACACTCTAAGCCCTCTGCTAAAGCATCTACCTTAGATTTCAACTGACTAAGGAGAAAATTCTGGTACTTCAGCATATGAAACTGGCAATTCAAAGCCCTCATTGCAAGAGTGGAAGAGGTATACACTTTTTTACCCCACCTATCCAAAGCTCTGGAGTCTTTATCTATAGGAACTGGATTCTTTACAACAGAAGCCCTGACACCCTTAGGTCCCTGGCTAATAGTTTCTGGGTCAGCCCTAGGGCTCTTATACAAATATTTATGAGCCTCTGGCACCCTGTAATACCTGTCTGGCTTGACTGGTGCAGGAGGCAAAGAGTCTGGATTAAGGGAAGCCTCAGAGAAAACATCCTGAACAACATCCAAAACAGGAGGTATAGCCAAGGGCCTATGTTGTGGTAAAAATAAGAATTCCCTAAGCCTCTTTCGAATCTGAGAAATCCTGACCTTCCCATTTAAAATGTTCCCTCATAGAATGCAGGGTTTCTGAAAAAGAAAAATCCTCTGGAGGGGAAGCAGAAGGACTAGAATCCTCTGCGTCTGAATCAGAATAAGGGAGAAATTCCTGAATGTCTTCAGCCGAAGACTCTGAGTAATCTGAAGAATGTTCCAATCCTTCCACCTCTGGCTCCACCCTAGGCCTCTTATCTGGAGGGGGCATAGAACCTCTGATCAAGGAAATCAAATCTTCTGCCATTTTAAGCATGTGTTTTTTAGGTACAGAACCTGCAGAACTAGGACTGACGCCAGAGGAAGACAAACCAGGCCTGGCCTTGGAAGGTACCTTAGAGACAGAGGGAGAAGGCCTAACCACCTTATGTAAAGAAGGGATTACAGCAACCTGAGAGGCCCCCTCAGCCTGACCCGACTCCTGAGAGGCCACATCCTGCAAAATTAAAGGTTCCCCCTGAGACTCAACTGAAACCTCGGCTGGATCCACAGATTCCACCGTGGTTTCTAAAGAACCGGCGTCCGGAACGGACGACTCATCCTGCTTGGATTTTAACGATTTCTCCTTATGCTTCTTAGCGGTAGCGGGCGTCAGAGGATCCGACGGCATATTGTAATTACACCGCTTACCGAAGACAAGCCTAGCACAATCTAACCTACGTTTAATGGTGCGCTTATTAAATTTAGCACAAAAGCGACACCCGACTACGTCGTGCTCAGGCCCCAAGCAAGGAATACAGAGAGTGGTAATCCCTATGAGGTATCTGTTTCCCACAAGAAATACAATTATTCACTTTTTCTGACATCCGGATTTAACTGAGGCAAGAAAAGACAAAAATATTCCCCAACGGGGTACTTAGCCAACTTGGATTCGGTCTGAAACTCAGAATACGAAAATTTCAGGACACCGAACGGCACTTGCAAATGCTGCTTCTGCTTCGGACCATGCGGCAAGAAAGACTGGGGATATGACGTCGGTCATGCGCTTTAATACCAAGGCGTACTGACGTCAGATCTGAGCGACCATGACCGACGCCAGCCTAATACTTTGGTATTCGGGCCGACAGAGGACAGCGGACTACCCACAAGTTATGACTGCAGCAATGTGAGATGAAGAACATCAACATACAGCAGACAAACCTGGAAGGAAGAATAAGTAAAAAAGAGTACATTCTGATTTGTTCAGCCTAGCATTTATACAATTTATCTTCCTTTAGCTTGGTATTAACTCTAGCTTCATATTAAGCACTCATCAAACCACAGAGTGTGTGTAGAGGTCCATGATTATCTATGCCTGCACAGGGCCCCATAAATTCTGTACCTGCTTAAAAAAAAAGACGAGCGCATTCTCCAGTTGCCCACTTTATCAGGATTGATGTATTTACTCTGATCCTTATTAGGAAAAAGTGGGGATTATGAGAATGAATGAATGATCTGAAACCTCATTTTGCCTAGTAATAGCACAACGCTAGCCAATCCATGTCCTGCAACTACTTGAGGTAAATGAGATTGGTTGATCCAGGGAACCAATCTCAGCTCAGATTTTAGCAGGAGCAGATAGTCTACATCTTGAGTGACATTTTTTTCTTACAGGCATTTTCCTGAATACTGAAAGGACATCAGGTATAGGCACACCTCTCAACCTGGCAACATCAAAAATCTGGACAAGGCCCTTGAAAAATAGGTACAAATCTGTACACTGATTAACATCTAATTTACATACATAATTATGTAACCCCACCCACTCCATTGGAATTGTGGGATACCAACTTTCAAACATAACTGAAGAACGGGCAACCAAAATATGGGTACCAGAGTGCAGCCATTCCAATGTCCCATTACCTGACTATTTGCCCCAATTACCATAAACACCAGTGTGCATACTGCTTTACTTCTACAATGATTATTTTGATTTTATTTTTATAGCACTGACTGCACAACAATGCAAAAACACTACTAGACATCTAGTAAAAGCAATATTGTCTCACAATGAAATTAGTTGGCATTAAAACTTGTCTACCCTTGAAACTCACATTCATTGAAACAGCATTGAAACCCACTCACACCACATCCAAAGAAAATCCATTTGGCCAGTGCACCAAATGCAAACACTCTCGACTTTTAGCTACTAATGACACAATGCATTTTAACCTGAAAGGCCAGTTAAATTTCAGGTGAGCTTCATGTATTGGCCTGCATTACTTTGCACATAATAACACTATCGGAGGACCTTTCACAACCCTTCTAATACACAAGTACAGCATATAGTAAAAAGCAAACTCAAAATGGCAATGAAGGAAAAAACAAAGCTGAGGCTAAGAATGTACACAGCTTTACATGTATATCTGCAAAGCATATTACTATACACTTGTGTCTTTACAGACAAACGTATATGAATTATTCATTCACAGAGGTAAAACCATCCTTAAGTAATGAAAACCGCAATCAGATATATTCTGAAATGTCCAGGCCATTTTTTTTGAAAGTGCAAGTTGTTATGCTGTCATAATGAACTGTAGCCTTAAAAGAACAGAAAAAAACAGAATTAGATAGATAAAAATATTATGATTTGCAGGGAAACCACACAACAGCTAAAAACACCACTTGTAATCAGCTGTACAATAATACAGATTTCTTTACCACTAGAGTTACAATAGAGGAAACAAAAAACAGTGCAACAACATCTTTATATAATCCATCCATCCACAATCAACAACATGGTTTAACAGTAACAGTCAGTCATCTACAGCCAAGTTCACACTACCAGGTGGCTATATAATCATTTAAGGAAATTAATAACTACTGATTTTGCTATATAGGACTAAACTACTTAAGGGCAGTTTGTCAATCCGAAAAGCAATTATCAAAGCCTTATGTAATATTATTGCAACTATGCTAGATTATTAAGCTGTGGGTCTGTGAATGTGAGCAAACGTCCCAGATGTGGTCATGAATATAAAGAACAGGAAAGAGCAGTTTAATTCAGGAAGCACTGGCAAACAGGGAAGCACAAAGGATAGAAGTTCTTTGTTGCTAATAAGCTGGAAGTTACTTTGATAACAGCTGGGGTTAGATTTTTTGAATGAATACCATACATCATTAATGCTCGAGCACTTTAACACTGCAAAAAAAACTTTCCAGCCAACCTAGGTCATGGGTCATTACCGATAATGGTATAACTGTGCAAGTTAGTTATCTTACAGCATCAGAAAACACAGACAAACCAATCAAGCACAACTAGCTGCATGACGATTCCAATTATATCTTAACAGTCAAGCCCGAGACTGGGTTACTTGAGCAGAAACTCTGACAGACAATGTAAGAGGAAGTGAACAATGCACAACTCTCAACTGCAACACACTAATGAAGTACAAGTAACAGTTTGGAACACTTAATTAAGCATTCCAAATAGAATACTCCAGTATTAAAAAAAAATAAAAACCTAACCAATGACCTCAAATGGTGAACAAAGGTTTCCAACCCTTCAGAAAATCTCTTTATTGAATTCTACACAGATGTAATTTTTAGATCTCTGTGCATTACAAGCTATAAAAAATACCCCAGATTTATTTCATCATATTTTTGGTCTTCCCATCATAAAATTTGTTCTTTTCTGGTAAATCTTAACAGAATTGCGTTTCAGACTTTATATCCACCAGAGAATACAGTCTAAACCAAAGCCTGTTATTCTCAACTTTTCTAAAGTTTAAGAGCAACATTTAACCTTTGCTCCCAGCTTTGAGTCTTTAGCTTGTCCAGATTTCTAGCACAAAAAAGTTGAGAGGTATGAAAATGCAGAGAAGGTTTTCTGCCAGTATAGCACAATACATAACCTAGTATAAGCAGAACATGGCAAAGCTATGTGCCCATTCCCCAGATCCATCCATGCCAAATGATAAACAGTGTAGTGGTTACCTTACATTCTGCACCAATCCTAAAAAGGGTACATAAAATAATAGGCAAACCCATGTCAACAAAAGCACAGAACAGCATCACCTTCATCTACCACAAAAATTATTGCTCAGTCCAGTTAACTTTTACAATTTGTGCCTCAGTTCTGTTCAGACTCAAATAACTACAAGTGTAAAACTGTTACAAGAGAACAGTACCACTTGGCCTACAGAAAACATTGGATAATTCATATATGTAACAAACCCATCACAGGCCAAAAAAATACAATCTCTGTGCATAAAGGAATGCCGTCAATTCTTACCCCAACAAAACAAAATAGTTAAACAGGTTGTTAAACAGTAAATGCTGTCTACACCTGACATAGGGCATGCATGTCACATGCATAAATACTGTAACATGCACACAGACAGACATGCAAATACACTAGTACCATATAGAATAAATTGTATACAGCAACAATAAACAGATGTTTTGAAGCTGTTACAGAAAACCCTTGTTCTGTCTCAACAATCAAAAATGTTAATCTGCCGATGGTCATCCGAGATTATATCTAATCAGCAAGGGGGTTTCTACATTTGCATTGAAGGCAATCTTGGGGTTAGTACACGCCCCGTGTGTTTTCCCGATGCACCCATCCAGCTGCATACCAAACTTCAGGAATAGTACAGACAAGTTCCCTTCCCTCCACCTCTTCACAGCAACGGGTAAAACTTACCAATGGACCCCATGCAGCAACCACCAAAAGGCTCGCTAGAAGCAGTCTCAAGATCCTCATTACCGCTGTTATTAAAAAGTCTGCTAGAGACAAGTATACTGATGCAAGAATAACTAGTTGGCTCGCTCGCACAGCTCTTCAGCAACTGTTTGTTGCCGTTCCAGGATCCCGCTCTCATTTCAGACAGGCCGGAAATGTGTGAGCTCCTTGAGCTCAATTCCGACAGGCTGGGAGAGTGAACTGACATCATCGCGCAGGCTGGTAACCCTGGGGGAGCTGACGTCATCACGTATGCAATGATGTCAGCTCTAACAGCCGCGAAAAATTAAAAACAAATGAGAAAATCGGAACTGAAGGGGTGCCACTCGGGAATCGTGGCACCCCTTCATTTGAACCCCAAAACTCGGTAAAAAGCGAGCAATTCGGCACAGTTGAGAGGTATGGGTATAGGTGAAGCCAATGGTAATAGTGGAGACATTGCTCACAGAAACATCCCTTCTCTTATTTATTTATTAGTTTATTAGAGTCAGTGGGTTGGGGGAGGTATGGGCATTACAGTGACTGGCAGCAGAGTGTTAAAATATATTAATGAAGTCAACAATTGAATTAATTTAATTTTTATTTGTGATCACACATTAAAGGTGATCACTGAGGCAGCATCATGTGTGCATGAAAACAAATACACATAAGGTGGCTATTTGCGGACCGGTTTAGGAGTTTTGAGCAAGTTGAAGTGGCCATTATGTTTTTCACTTTTTATTCTTGTACAAAAAAATAATGGGCCCGATTCATGAAACCTCCGTGTAAGACTTAATATGTCTTACTCGGAGGCTGCAGTTGAATGGTATGACATCAGCAGGCCATGCATATTCATGAGGGCATGCTGAATCATACCCTAGGCTAACACGGTCCATGTAGGAAAGGAGGGGACATGTCCAATTGCTGAGTACTGCAAAGGGACACGCCCCCAGAAGAGTCAGAGTCCTGGAAGTAAACACCCACGAGCGAGTCCGCTGAAATGTCAAGGAACACAACACCATACATCCCCACAGACTAAACCCTACTGAAAATGTGTAAAATGTAAAAATAGCAGTTTAATTTTTTTTTTTATAATTTCCAAAATGTTGGCCCGTATTTGCGCTCATTTGCGTGGGTATGCCCTTTGCTCAGCCACAGTTAGCAGACATTGAAAAGCATATAAGATCTAAATATGCAAATTAAGCCAAGTAGCAATAGCCTAGTGGTAGAGACATTGGCCAAAGAGGAGGTAGTCACGGTTCGAGCCCCCACAACATCATTCTCCATTTTTATTTAAATAAGTATGAAACAATCCCCTGACATATATATAACTATAATTTAAGTAAAATGTAATGAAATGGGCCATGTATTTGTGAAGAAATCCGACATATTAATTTATAAAAAAAGGATCATAATTGCCCATAGCTGAGCAACGCTTTAGCAAGCTGAATATGAGTGCCCATAGGTGAGCAGCGCTTTAACAAGCTTAATATGAGTGCCCGTAGGTGAGCAGTGCTTTAACAAGCTTAATATGAGTGCCCATAGGTGAGCAGCACTTTAACAAGCTTAATATGAGTGCCCGGAGGTGAGCAGCGCTTTAACACACTTAATATGAGTGCCCATAGCTCAGCAGCACCTCTCCCAGTGTAATATGAGTGCTCATAGCTAAATAACGCGTTACTCAGCGTAAGCCGTTTGCCCGGAGCTGAGCAGTGCGCCAACCAGCTTACCATCAGGCAACGTTGGGCAAGCTGTATCAAAGCCGCCTTTACACAGACACACCTCCTAGCCTGTCTAGACAGTAGTAAAATAAAAAAAGCAATGCCAAGGGTCGAACCCAGGACACTGTGCACCATAGTCACAGTACTGAACCACTAAGCTATGACAGTTGCACTGAGAAATACAGTATTAGCATATATATAGGAATGAATGGAAATAGAAGCATGACAAAGCAGGTTTGCTTTAAGCTGATAAATATTCAAAATGGCCAATCACAGATAAGTGCGGGAAAACTGGCATATATAAGCCCCATAGGCGGGAATACACACCATAACTGATTGTGGTACCCATTTGCAGTCAAGATGGCAGGTGCAGAAGAGGGAAGTCGCTTTAGAGCACAAAGGTGGGGTGTTGAGGAGTCAGAATATATGGTTTGGCTCCTAGTCCATGATCATGAAGCACAACTCATGCAGGGCCAGGTTCACTGGGGAGCGTATAAGGCAGAGGCGTGGAACCAGTTGGCACATGATCTCACCAGTGCCACAGGCATTCCGAAGACTGGTGAACAGGTCCGTCACCACCATGTGGACCTGAAGCGATGAAAGGAGGACCAACTGAACCGCTGGATCCAAGAGGCCCGCCAAATGCCCAAAGCCCAACTACTGAGTAAGTATCCATGTAATTAAGTATGTAAGAAATGCTATCCTAGTCTATAGTATGGAGAGGTATGTTCCAATATTACTTCATTTATATTACAGCTGCAGGTGTTCATTCCGCGAATCGGCAAGCCTATGCGGATAGGTTGCTGAGGTTGCACCACCAGGCAGGTTAGTAATTATTTAGCTGGTATTGTTATAGAATATAAGTGAGACAGATTGTAAAAGAGTTCAGTGCTGTAACCCAGTAATAAAGGTCAAATAAGCCTAGAAGAAAGATTCTGCTAGTATTGTAAGATTAGATAAGTGATGCAGCCTGGAAAAGAGTGTATTGCAATTCAGTAATAACAATTAAACAAGTCTCAAATAGAGTTTCCACCTGTATTGTAATATCAGATAACTGCTTCAGCCTGAAAAAGAGTGGTAATCAATCAACAAAGGATAGACAAGTGTCGAATACATCCTTGTAAATTCTACCATATGAAATAAGTGAGTCAGCTGGAAAGAATTGTTGTAACCCAGTAACAAATGTTAATAAAGCCTAGAATTATGTACCATTCTGAAATGTAAATATAAAATAATTGAGAGAGTGTGAGAAAGACAGTTTGAAGCTACCAAGAAAGCTGTAATAAGTCTGGAATAAAGGTATACTGCAGTCACTACATAATGAAATGAATGAGACAGCCACAACCAAAGAGTGTAATGTCTTAAATAAAATACAGAACCTGGACTGTGTCCGTCCCACAAATTGGATATGTTGCTGTACCCTTGCATTATGGAGATAGTATGGTTGTATGAAATGCTGAACATCCACAGTTGTCTAGACCCATATAAATCAAATGTAGCAGGATGCTGTACCTGAACACAGCCAGATATGAACATATATGAATAAAAATGGAATGTATATTAATGTAGCAGTAACATCCCCATCACCAACATTCCTAAGGTTACATACAGGAAACTGTACTAATACATGTAGGGGATATATATCTGCATCTACTAGGAATGTACAGTATATTTATAGGTAGTTTAAGTTGTTAATGTAATATTTCTCCACCCTACCCTATTTTCACAAATGATGCCATTCTACACCAAACCGGGCATGTGTATTCACAATTAATTCCCATGGACATTTGCCCTGTTGGTTCATACATATCTGCATGTACGTTGATGCATGTGCCCCATTCACATATCCAAACCTGATGGCCTGTTGCCACCAATCAATCCTGCATGCTGTTGGAATGTGCACTGTTGTTCTAAATATGCATGTGTTATGCTTGCTGCTCAATGTTCGGAATTCATGGGTGTTTGGTTAATGGGAATACTGATGCATGCTGTTACAACTAATTTTGAATGGTGTTACTAACCCAAAATGCCATAAAATACTGCTAAACATAGGACAACAGGGAAGGCGGGTACCAGCGGACCCACCTCTCCCACCTCAGCTGGCGAGTGCACTTGGCACCAGTGCCCAGGCCGGGACCTCCTCCTCTGGTGGCCCTGTGCCACCTTCGGGTGGAAGCGCTGCAGGGGATGGGGCTCGTCCCCCCTCTGCAAGCGTGGCCGGAGGAGAGCCTTCACTCACCCTCCATAGGGTCCGGTCTGTGGTGCGTAGTGAGATCAGGCGTTCCGTGACTGATCCCCTACGCCAGCTTGAGGCGAGGGTGGCGCAACTCACGGGTGTGCCTGCCCATCCTATCCAGCCCCCCAGCACAGCCCCGGCCTGGATTGTGAAGGCGCAGTGGTAACTGCCTATGGCTGGGGATCTCAGTTCCACTGTTGCCATCTGTGGGCTCATGGGCTTGCGATATCCAAACATCCTTCCCCGTTATTTGTGTTTACCCCCCACATGTGTCATACTCTGCTCCTGTATGCGTCTTGTTTGTCTTGTCTGTTAACCTCCCCAACCTACCTCCCCAAATATACCTACTTCCTGTACCTCACATTCCACTCTCACCTGAAAAAAAAATAAAAAAAGGGCACTCTGTTCCCACAAAAAAATTACTCCCCATACATAGCTGCCCAATTCACACACATGTCCGCTGGACATGTAAACTGATAATTCTAATTGGCAGTACAACATATTTTGTTGTCCTCACCCCTCTCTCAGGGGTGGAAGGTTTCAAATTTCACACCAAATTTCAAACATATGCACAGCTGTTGTTGATAAAGAAATGGGCAGCTATGGACCTTACCTACACCCATCCTGCACATCCCGAGCTGGTTTCCCTACTGTCTTTCCCTCTTTGTGCCCCCTTTTTCACCACTTTCCTATTTCCCCATTTTCTTTTCTTTAAAAGAAATTATTGCAGGTGTTAGCGGGAGTAAGCACTTTTAAGCAGTAGTCAGCATGTGTGCGCTTAGCTAAGCGTAGATAAGAGTAGCTAATCATCGTGCAAACTCTCGCAAATCCGCTTATAACTGCTTAAAAGTGCCTTAGTCACTCTGTATGACAAGGCCTGTAGTCTGCTCATCAGAAAAATAAAATACCCCTGTCAGTCTCGAACTCCGGACACACTGGACTGCATGAATTACCACTGAGACACAGCAGATATACAAGAACTTGGTGCTGAAAGAAATATATCATGAAATACAAGGAGTGAATGTAAAGGGAAAATAGGAAGGCCATTACACAAAGCTTGTTCTGTGTATCTTTACTGGCAATTCTTGTGGAATTGCATTACATTAGTGTGATAAGAGAAACAGCCATGCTAGTAGGTAATAATGTTACAGTAGCACCTTACAAACCACACACAGTATCAGAGCAGGATAAACACTGCCATATTTGAATAGGTAAGAGGCCAGACTTCCCAACTGTGACTGATTTACAGGGATGTCCCTGATTTGCAAACAAATGTTACCTGTGCCCCACTGACTCCCTGTGAAATGTACTAACAGTAGGCAGAAAGGTGGGGAATCCCACGTAATGGTAACTGTCAATAAGTTAAAGTAGACACTACTTGCATGTCAGAAATGGTGTAGTAAAACATATGCTCAAAATACCCCACAGTCACAACTGCAGAATATCTGAGCTATATCACAGGTGTATCCCACTGATATGTACCTTTCCCTGAAGCTGGTCAAATATATACCTGAGATATCTGAGGCCTGCAAGTGTCAGAAACACACAGGCATATCTGCCTGTCTGCTGTTACACACTCTGTGAATAGTTGTAGAATTACTTCCACAAGCATGCCCTTATATAGGAGTACAACACAGAAATATCAAAGGATGTAGCCATCTAACATATTAATGACAGTATAGCAGTTTACAAGCACTGCATGTGCCTGATATTCATAATTGTTAGTACAAAATACTTAGTTGTCCTCACCCCTCTCTCAGGGGTGGAAGGTTTCAAATGTCACAGCAAATGTCAAACATATGTACAGCTATTGCAGTTAAGGAAACGGGCAGCTATGGACCTTCCCTACAGCCAGCCTGCACATCCCTAGCTGGTGTCCCCACTGACTTCCTGCTTCCCGCTTCCAACTGTTTAAAAGTGCCTTATCCACTCTGTATGACAAGGCCCTAGTACTGCTCAGCAGCAAAATAAAATACCCTTGTAAGTGTCAAACCCCAGAACGTGGGCTCACCAGACTGCATGCAGTGCCACCAAGCCACAGCAAACATATAAGAACTTAGTGCTGAAAGAAATATATCATGCATTATAAGGAGTGAATGTAAATGGAAAATAGGAAAGCCATAGCAACACATTCCAGTAAAGACAAATATCAGGCATTCAAGGAGTGAATGTAAAGGGAAAATAGAAAAGCCATAGCAACACATTGCAGGAACTACTGTTGTATGCCAGTTAATCCACAACTCCCACAGGAAAGTACATACTCCCATGTAAACAGTGTTATCATTAGCAGGTGTGAGTTAACATACACACTGAGAAGAGTGAACTGGAAGAAGCAACAGTCAGGTTTCAGTACAACATGCATTTCAGTGGCTACAACACAGCATTAGATATGAGAGATATACTAACCTTCTGACTGACACAACATGGTCCCCACCTTGCAAAACTGAAAGGCCTATGCCTACCTAACCTATCATTTTATAGCAGTGTCCTGAAATCACAGTGAGAACTGCAATTACCACACAGCAGGCTGCATGCAATTACTAAATGCTGGCCACCAATTGGTGCAGAGGCCATCACATGCACGAGAGAGAGAGAGAGAGACAGCGCGCAATGGATGTTTAGAAGTGTGTGTGTATATATGTACATAGAGAAGTATGTATAGACACATAGAGATATATGGATAGAATGGATAGATAGAATACGTATATACATATAGATATAATAGACACATACATATATAGATAGATATATATGTAGATACATACATATATACAGATAGATATGAATGTCTATATATATGTGTATATATATATATATATATATATATATATATATATATATACATGGTTATATATAGCGGTGTGTGTGTGTGTGTGTGTGTGTGTGTGTGTGTGTGTGTGTGTGTGTATATATATATATATATATATATATTTATATGTATATATATAAATATATATAGATATATATATATAAAGAGAGAGTGAGAGAGGGGGACATGGGGGCAGATGTACTGCAACAGGTGCCTGGTGACCAAGGCATGGACAGAACACCAGTGTTGATACTGCAGTACCATACCCCATTCCAAAACATGTTACCCACTAACTACCACATAGGTGGTTGCCTGCCTACCACTGGAAGTGTCAGAAGGGAACATGGGACACAGGTGTATAATAGCCTCCCCTTTGATATCCACAGTGGCACACTAGTCCTGTAATCCTTGTACATGGTACGTGTCATCACAAAAGGTGTGTCAGCTAGGGAAATGTAAGTCAGTGTACCCCTGTACACCTCACAATGTCCTATGCAGTATGTACCTCCCATGAGAACTACAGCAAGTGGATAGGCCACAGACATACCTAACAAAGACTGATAATGCCCTCAAACACATTCCCTATGCAGACTGACTCACAAAACCACAGCTAGAGTGCCTTGCATACTTCCTACACAGAGGTTACCACTGCTGGACATACAGAGTTATGTCACACCCATACCAGTTGGCCAACCACCATGGCAACACCTCGCAATCCGTCCAGCCTACATGGCCTAGGGCCCTAATCCTTGTCACCGCACTAAACAGCACATGCTGGAGGTACAGGTTTCTGTACACAAATATGCCATACCCTGGACTAAACCACCCAGCATTAACAAACAAGGCTCCTTATTAGTAGATGTCATACATACCCCAGATGAATGTTATGGAGATAGGTAATATGCCCTGTGAGTCACCTCTGTGTAACCATTTTACAGGAGCAAGTAAAATCACATTACATGTGTACCAAAGGGCAGGGTAGCATATGGCTAGGCTGCCCTAGGCCGAGGGCCAATAGCATAGTACCTACCTATGACACAATGCACACACACATGTACTCAGTGCAATACCAGCTATGTGATGTTGAATGAGTGTGACACTGACTGTGTGCAAGGTCTGTAAAGGTGTGATAGCTTAGCGTGAATTTGTGTCTGTCATGGTAGTTGGTGTCCTTGGTGTGAGGCCAGAGAAAGATGTCAGTTATCGGGATGCAAACATAGTAGATTGTCATATCTTGTGCCGTAGTTCCCTGTGTATGACTGCGGTGTCCCATCATAGGCAGAAGCAATACATGTATGCTCAGTAAGTGGTACTGCTGTTGAATCCAGCTCACATATGAACTGTTGTACTACCTGATGTTGTAGGCCTAAACACTACAGTATGGTGCATGTTCACATTCTGTGGTAACACTGTCTGGTGTGTTACCTGTAGTCTGCACAGATTACATGCCTCATGCATAGGTATCTGTAAGTAGGGGCACACAGTACTATAAGGTACACAGTTAATGCTCATCTGTGTCGTCATACATTTGTGTGTTGTATGTATGTGTAATGTGTGTGTAATGATGCCTGTACCATGGCCACAATCACATGTGTGTTACAGGGTATGTGTGTGTACCTGGCAGCATGTATACTCTGTGACAGCAGTATGCTGGCTATAGTAACAACTGTGCACATATGTCAGGTAGGGGTATGGCATCAAAGACTAGGGTGGATTACCTACCGTTGAAACTGTAAATGTGCATTGCATTCATTGCATGGGACGACAATATTCTTCATCCATTAGATTGATCCATACCCCCAGTGTGAGGTTGTGCATTGTATCCCAAACAGTGTGCTGAGTGATGGTATATACTAGTTTGTTGTATGGAGTGTGGCAGGCACTGTCAGACAGTTGTGGGCTGAGCACTGATATGTGGTATCGAACATGCGTATCCCCTGATAGACAGACAGATGCTATATATGGCAGTTAAGTGATATCAGTACATGAGAATATTAAGTGTGCCACATGACTTGCTCACATATTTTTCTTTTCCTTCCAGGGTGATGGTGCATCAGTGAAACCCACCTTATACAGCAGCATAGGATTAGGAGATCCACCAGAGCCTGATGCAGAATTACTGTGTGCTGTTTTCCAGGACCAGCCAGAACCAGCATGAGAGGGCTGCACTGTGACAAGATCTTGTCCATCGGGTAAATGACATAGGCATGCATAACCGGACATATGAGCAGGTATGCCATCACTGCAGTGATTTAATTAGACATGTCCGGCAGCGTGCGTCTGATATCCACAGACAACAGCTTGCCACAGGTGGTGGGGTACCTATCCCCCCCTCACCAGTGTGGAGGAGCACCTCCTAAGTGTTGTGGCTCCAGGCCAACAACAACAACATCCACAAACATGTGT
Organism: Protopterus annectens; assembly: GCF_019279795.1. Taxonomy (NCBI): domain Eukaryota; kingdom Metazoa; phylum Chordata; order Ceratodontiformes; family Protopteridae; genus Protopterus; species Protopterus annectens. The sequence goes on from NC_056732.1 coordinate 1,663,975,983, forward strand.
CATCATGGAGGCCGGAGCCACCCAGCATGTTGAAATGGAGTGTGCAGGTAACATGCCATATCTGTAGTTGACTGTTCTCTGTACTGGTAGTCTATGCGTGTGTGAGATGTGTACTGTTTGTGTAGCTGTTAACCTGCCCATTCTTCTGCAAGATTGATATTCTGAGCATAATCTGTACACCTGTGAAAGCCACCTGTTGTACTACTGTACTTTATCATACTCACAGTATCAAAGGCACAGTTGTGGCCACTGGCAATCACTCTCATATGTTTGCAGGTCCATCTGGAGTGACAGCAAGGCAGCCAATCCATGCTGGTGAGTGTGTAATAACAATAGTATTGCTAATGACATGTGCATGTCATATGGAGGTGTAGTGTGTGCACATGTAACACACCTACACATAATGCATGCTGTGCATGTTTGCTGTGAGACTATGCATATCCCATTATTCTCAGTAGCTGCCTCACTCACATGCAATACACAGTGCATGACACATGTGTGGCAACAGAGTACTGGACATTGTATAGGCATACCTGATACACATGTACACAACACACACATGTTTGGCATACACACTACACCTTAGCCTGCTACACATGTCCAATTATGACACCTGCTGTATGGCCAGCCTTCAGTATCCCACTTATCATCTACGCAGCACACATAATATACCTGAGGGATAGAGGCCTATCATGTCTTTGTGCAACAGTCTTGAACAAATAATACATTCATGTTAGGCAATGCTCACTATTGGCAACCTTACAAACCCATGTAACAAGTGGCTGTGTAATTGTGGATTTAGTCATGTTACTGCACGTCAGGTACAGCATGCTAGCTGCCTGTCTGGCACACATTATTATTGTTGACTGACCACAAGAAGCATGTTGATCATGGCTCACGTTACTACAACACATCCAGTTCCACTGACCACAAAAGTACACATAGCTGTTACTGCGTAGCACAGTCATGTGTTGTGTGTGTGTGTGTGTGTGTGTGTGTGTGTGTGTGCAAATGCATACACCCACAGCTTGTAACACTTGCACAACATTGTTATGTCCTTGTACACATTGTGTCCCAGGGTGGAGACAATCACTGAACAACTGCACACAAGCATCAAGTACACTTATACTGTTATTAACAAGGGCTGTCTACACTTGCACTGCATGTTCCTGTGCAACACATAATCTGCATGCTGACATGTGTGCAGTGATGTTTTTCCTTGTGAAACTGTCACCCACCCTAAAACAGTATTGTGTATGTGTTGGTTTGCAGATGTGTCTGTGTTTGTATCTGCTGTACTGAGGAGTATGCCTGTGTGCTTGTGTACCTGTGTGCTTGTGCGCCCTGTGTGCATGTGTGCCTGTGTGCATGTGCGCCTGTGTGCATGTGTGCATGTGTGCATGTGCACATGTGCGCATGTGTGCCTGTGCACCTGTGTGCATGTGTGCTAATATCGTGTACACATTTGTAAACTGTGTTTCCTATCTTCCTCTCACAGGTTCTGATGTTGCTCTGGTGGAGTGCAGCAGGGAACCTGAAGCCACTGCTGGGGATAGTGCTAATGATGATACATGTGTAATGGCACAGGGAGGTGTGACAGGATCTGTCGATGGTCAGCAAATCGACACTGCACAGCAGTCAACCCCATCAATGCGCACAGTCAGCCTGCCGATATATCTATTGTCACCAATGTCCTTAGCTGAGGGACAGCATACAGTGGGCATTGACCAGAGTAGTGTGGTATCATTGGCACATGCATCCCCTCACAGCAGCCATGGCCAGATTCCTGACATGGTACCACACAGGCAGATGTCCAGGGATTCTCGTGGGAGCATCCGTGGTTGTACTGCCCCTGTCAGACGTGCTCACAGAGGTCTTTCAACCTCAGCTATGTTCCGGGCTGTAATGCAGGCACAGGCATGTATGGAACGGTACACCAGACAGGGTCTGAGGGAGCTTAGAGCACATCGCACCGCTATGAATGACACTATGCGTGATGTTGAGTCTGCCATCCATAACATCAGCGAGGTCATTGATAGATGTTGGGGGGACACATTAGATCTCTTCCACAACTACATGTCCATGAGCCAGGACAGTGCAGGATGGTTGAGGCGTCAACGTAGACGTATGCCAGCAGCATTATCAGCTGGCAGTCATCGCTGATGACAACAAACCCGCAGCCGCTCCCATAGTGCCAGTACCAGCCCCAGAAATGCTGGGTCTGTGCTGTCATTAGACCGTCCTAGAAGACCACGTGCACGTGGCTCTGGACAGTCCCAGCAGGGACATGTGCCCAGTCAACAACCCACTGCTTCTGATGACAGTACCCAGTCTGGCTTAGTACCTGATACTGTCCGTAGCACCCCTGCCAGGCACAGGTACCGTGTCCGTGGCCAGAGACAGTGATCTGTATGACCTGGCAGGTACAGTCTGTGGCTGTCCACAAACACCCGTATATGGCAGCCACGTGGTGGAACTCTGTGCATGCATACACACACACATAATGCTAACACTTAGGGCTAACACATACACACACACCTATCACAGCAACATTGACCCATCTTGTACTGTTGTCCCTCACTAACACACACACACACACACACACACACACATACATGTCGATTGGATGTGTCAATGGCAGACTCTGGCAAACCAAGTACACACCCTCTGCATATGATGAAACTGTGCCACCTCCTGCCATCTGTAACATTGATGCAGGAACAGGATAGCATGGTACTGATGCACAGGGTGACTACATAGCACTGTAGTAATATTATCATGTTGTTAACAGTACAGTGTAATGATATTGTTGTGGGTATATTCAAGCATGCATGATGCATTAACTATGTTTGTCATTGCAGTTTTGTATACACCAGTGTTAATTCACAAAATGTACTGTCTGCACATGTGCCACATGGCTGTTGTGTGTACTTGTGCCTCCATGTGTTGGGGTGTGGACAGTACATGTGTGATGTTTGCAGCACCGATTTGCAGGTGTACATTTGTGAACATGGTTAGCATGGAACATGACATGGTTTGACAGTATGCTGTGGGTGATACGGTTTCTAAATGTCAGTGGTCTGCATTCTGGTAGTATACACAGCTTACATAGCCTGACATTCAGTGGTCATTACATGGTGTCTCCTCAACTGATACACAGATGTAGGAACCTGGTGTCAGTGATATCCCTGCAGTACTACACTATACCAGTAGCCATTCTTACTGAGCCCCACACATCCCTGGGAACAATACTCTTTAGCATATAGCAGTCTCACGTACATGCCAACACACTACGGATATGTCCATCCACGACTGCAAATACATACAGTGGCCTACAATACATTCTACACATGACACACCTAACCACCACAAGGGTATCATACAGACGGATACCTGTTGTCCAAGCCATGCTGTATTGCTGTAGTGCAACTGTGGCATTGTCATTGGCATGTAGTTAACATAGTATTCCAACAGTACCATGTAGGTGGTAGCACCCATCATGTAGAATGGGTAATGGTGTGTACATGTGGACAAGTTTTACCTTGTCTATCCTGTGATATTCACATTTCCAAAGGTATTCTGCAGTCCCTCGGTGTATCACCTAAGCAAGAAGGTGTCTGTATGCATATCAGCAACAGTTGCCATACACCTACACTGGATGGCCATCACTCACAGACTTTGCTGTGTTTTAACATGTCTGACATATACTCCTGACATGAACCCTCACCCACATTAATCTATCAAAGCTTTCATGGGTGTGTGTCACATAGTTGGCCTAGGACACAGATCATTGCAGTAGCCTGCATTGTCATCAACATACATGTATGGCCTAAGATCTGGTAAGCTGCTGCACATGCTGGCAAAGGTAACAACTGCATTCATATGGGGCAGGCTTCACACATAGGAACTATTAAAGGTCACAGGTACATATCTGCATGTGGCAAACACATACCTGATGTGTGCATGGAAATTACTGTTATAATAATATGTCATACAATGATAAAAGCAAAACACACAACACATTGACAAACGCACACATGGCATTTGTAGGATTCAAACCCCTACTTAACTATGTTATGACACTTAAGAGAGACGCATTAGCGCAGAATGCTATATGCATTACTGGGTGATTTCTCTTCCCCTGCTGTATTTATACAGTTCTGACATCATCAGTCTTTCCAAAGAAGAATGTACATATTTTAGTGCGTTATCCCAGTCTTCAAAAAGGCCCTTCCTTTCACGGAGGATTGCATACATAGGTAAGCTGCGGCACATGCTGGCAAAGGTAACAACTGTATTCATATGAGGCAGGCTTCACACATAGGAACTATTAAAGGTCACAGGTACATATCTGTATGTGGCAAACACATACCTGATGTGTGCATTGAAATTACTGTTATAATAATATGTCATACAATAATAAAAGCAAAATACACAATACAGTGACAAACACACACACATAGCATTTGTAGGATTCAAACCCTTACCTAACTATGTTATGACACTTGAGAGAGATGCATTAGCACAGCGAGCTATTCGCATTATTGGTTGCGTTTTCTTCCCCTGCTGTATTTATAGGGTTCTGACATCATCAGTCTTTCCAAAGAAGAATGTACATCTTTTAGTGTGTTATCCCAGTCTTCAAAAAGGCCCTTCCTTTCACAGAGGATTGCATACATACCCCCCCCCCCTTATTCTGCAGTCCCTCGGTGTATCACCTAAGCAAGAAGGTGTCTGTATGCATATCGGCAACAGTTGCCATACACCTACACTGGATGGCCATCACTCACAGACTTTGCTGTGTTTTAACATGTCTGACATATACTCCAGACACGAGCCCTCACCCACATTAATCTATCAAAGCTTTCATGGGTGTGTGTCACATAGTTGGCCTAGGACACAGATCACTGCAGTAGCCTGCATTGTCACCAACATACATGTATGGCCTAAGGTCTGGTAAGCTGCGGCACATGGTGGCAAAGGTAACAACTGTATTCATATCAGGCAGGCTTCACACATAGGAACTATTAAAGGTCACAGGTACATATCTGTATGTGGCAAACACATACCTGATGTGTGCATTGAAATTACTGTTATAATAATATGTCATACAGTAATAAAAGCAAAACACACAACACATTGACAAACTGTGTGACAAACACACACATGGCATTTGTAGGATTCAAATCCCTAACTAACTACGTTATGACACTTGAGAGAGACGCATTAGCGCAGCATGCTACTCTCATTACTGGATGATTTCCCTTCCCCTGCTGTATTTATAGGGTGCTGACATCATCAGTCTTTCCAAAGAGGAATGTACATCTTTTAGTGTGTTATCCCAGTCTTCAAAACGGCCATTCTTTTCACAGAGAACTGCATACATGTACACACCCCTGCCCCCCCAATACACACAGCGCTTGCAGGATTCAACTCCTACCTAATTATGTTATGATACTTGAGAGAAACGTATTAGCGTGGCACGCTATTCGCATTACTGGATGATTTCACTTCCCCTGCTGTATTTATAAGGTTCTAACATCATCAGTCTTTCCAAAGAAGAATGTACATCTTTTGGTGTGTTATCCCAATCTTCAGAAAGGACCTTCTTTTCACAGAGGATTGCATAAACACACACCCCACTACCCCTACCCCCACACACAGCGTTTGCAGGATTCAAACACCTACCTAACTCTATTATGATACTTGTGAGAGACGCATTAGCACAGTGCGCTATTTGTATTACTGGATGATTTCCCTTCTTCTGCTGTATTTATAGGGTGCTGACATCATCAGTCTTTCCAAAGAGCAATGTACATCTTTTAGTGTGTTATCCCAGTCTTCAAAACGGCCATTCCTTTCACAGAGAATTGCATACATACACCCCACTTGCCTCCCCTCACACACAGCATTTGCAGGATTCAAACCCCTAACTAATTATGATACATGTGAAGGATGCATTAGCACAGCGCGCTATTCGCATTACTGGATAATTTCCCTTCTCCTGCTGTATTTATAGGGTGTTGATATCATCAGTCTTTCCAAAGAAGAATGTACATCTTTAACTATCCCTCAGTATGGGGGATAACAATATCTGTGCATTAACAGACTCCTAGTTCAGGGTCACATGTACACACTGGCACTGCCAGGTTATGTTCTATACCATGCTTCATGACCACAGGACTTGTAACACACAACACAAGTAGTGGGTGTATCCATATACATCACAGATACACACACCTCTGGGTTGGTACCACTGCACTAAGCATGACAGCCATACATATACAACTACCATTGTGCAAAA
>NC_056732.1:1663982786-1664010286 GCF_019279795.1 Protopterus annectens
TGGTGGGAACGGGGGGGGCAAGGGCACCGGGCGGGGGGGGCCCACGGGGGTTTTTTTTTACCCTTTGTTTTTACCCCGGGGCACTAATTGGGGGAACCCCCGGGGGCCATGTGGTGGGGGCCCCACTCCAGGGGGGGCTTGGACCCCCTGCCACTAAAGGTGGTGGGTGGGGCCTGGGCCCCCCCTCCCCATCCCCACGGGGGGGGGGGCCTCCCCACCTCATTTTTCCTACCCGGGGATTTGTTTCCAGCACAGACAGCTCACGCTCACGGATTGCCATGCCACGGTAAAGGATTCCGACCATGTCACCCAATCGCCTGTCCAGAACATCACCAATCTGCTGTTGAGCATTTGCCAATGCCTGGATGTTGTCATTTAGGGTACAGATAGCAGCCCTCTGCAGCCTCTGCCCTTCTCTGTTCTGCCATTCAGCACGTGCCTGTGCCACCGTTACAGTCTGGAACATGCATCTGGTGATACCAGCTGCTGCAGTCTGTCCTGCAGGTGCATGTCTGCCAGAGGTCCTCCTACGAGCAGCACTGGCCACATGCCTGTGTGGCACATCTGCAGTCATTACACTGACACCATGGTGTGCAGACACATCTTCTGTAGCCACCACACATTCCTCTTCCATGCTAACAGACGCTGACTGTCCTTCCTCTATGGTCACTGGTGATGCGGTATGTGTTGGCAGCAGAACTGTGTGCGGGGAAGAGGGGGTCATAGCTGGGATGGCAACCACTGGCACAGATTCAGCCCCTGACAACCCTGCCTGTACCTCATGTATATGTTCATAACTGCTAGTATCTGTGGGGACACTAACATCAGATGGACCGCAGGAGGATAACACCTACATCACCTGTGAATGCAAAGAAAGACTCTAAATTACAATAGACACACACACACACACACACACACACACACACACACACACACACACACACACACACACACACACACACACACACACACCATGCATGTGATCTGACAGACGGCATGCAGCATGCCTGTGATACAGCAAACGGCATGCAGCTCAGACATTAATAGTGTTAGTTAGCATACCTCCCTGGGGTGCACACTACAGCAAGCAGGTGTCATATCAGTAGCCATGCAGTTCACACAATCATGGTAGTATGCATGCATCCCCGTGATACACCATGTGGACCAGAACAGGATAACAGTACACATGGCTGACATGACCTTGACATGTAATCTGCTGATGTGTGCATTAACATGCATACATGTCGGACACAATGGTGTCCTGACACATGTACAACGTCGTAATGGGCATCACATTGCAGTGTTGTTTGTATGCCCTACAGATAGAATGCATGTTTAGCAAATGTGCATGATCATGGAAGGGTTGTGTGAGCCATCTACATTTCTATACAGTGTGAAGTACAGACACTGTGTCATTGCATGACATCATGAGGCGTCTATATTGCTATACAGTGCATAATATGTACACATTGCATAGCCATAACTGCATGCATACCTATGACATAACTGTGGATTGTGACCCACGATCTTGAGGTGTATACACACCAAACGATGCTGCGTCATGTGACAGGTCACTGGAGGACCTACAGATGACACCCCTGCACAAATACTACAGTCTTAGCTGCCTGGCAACCATGTCCACACATAGCAGACTTGTCAATTCACAATGTCCCACATGACATTGATGTACCACACACATGAGGTGCACAGCTAACGGTGATGTCCTACAGCAGCAAGGGAAATGTACAGTATCTGTGGCCTGATGTGGTGTCAATGTCTGTGGAAGCTGTACAGGTGACTACTGTCATGCTATGACACAGTCATGATGTTCAACACATCTTATATGGTAGACTTCAGTGACACCTCCACTAGCTGTGCACAGGCTTTTAGGATGTCCAGTGTACCACATCAACTGTATAATCAGTCAGCTAATGAAACAGGGTGTATACACATCACATCTACTGCGTGGCTACGTGTCTCTGGCCATCCCCATGGCCATGTGTGCACATGTGTTGGCCAAATGTGTGTGATGGCCATCTATCTCACATGTCTGTGTTGGCCCATATGACATGCACCCATAGATGTCAGATATGTCACCATCCACAGGGCTATGCAGACAATGGGTTTTATGTTTGGTACGTGGGGTATGGGTTATGGGATAGTGTGACAATATTGCAGCCAGAACACTACGTGTCTGGGACATGTCAGATGGCACATCACAATGTGTGCACCTATTGCAGGGGCATATAACACAATGGTGACTCCTGTGGGCTGCCCATACCACAGCTCACTGTGTGGTACTGTTTGCCTACCACATGTGTTGTTCCAATGTATAGTACATATGCCTACATTGTACAGCACCTTCACCATTGCATGCATAGCTGTCCACACATGTAGCAATGACAAATACTGTGGTTTCATGTCGGTGTATCATTCCATTTGGGTATATTACACATGGGTGGCCAGTGTGAATGATGGGTGATGAGACCTGTATATCGTGACTGGAACGTACATCAAGTGTACAGGTGTTAACTGGCCACATGGTGAATAGATCTATGCTTTAACATGCTTGATACTGATGACAGTCTCACCTGCAATGGACTGATGTCTGTGTGGCACGCCAGAGGTACCTCTATAGCGGTGAGGCAGCAGTATGAATATTATCCATGACTGTATGACAGCCACAGGATGCACTGTGCATGTTAACACATTCGCCTGTACAATAGCATATAGTATGCACATGTGTGCATACACAGGGTAGCATACTGTAGTATGCAGCATGTGTGTCAACATACCTTGCATATGATGTTACATTACATAATGTACAGTGATACATGCAACTAAATGGGATATAATAGCCATATGTGCAGTACTGACTTACCAGGCAACTCCAGGCTCATTGGTTGGGAGACACCCACCTCCACGATGGCAGCTAGTGTTTGTGGATGCTGTTCTGAGGGTGACCCCAGACTGGCCAGTAGCTCTTCGGTGTGTGTGAGTGGGGGCTGGATTGATGGCCCACCACCTGTTCCACCTTGTTCCCTGGCAATTGCAGTGGCATGCTGTTTTGCATGTCGTATCCAGTCCATACAGTGTCTGCGCACCTGCTGGTAGGTGCCATTATGGCCACCCACATCGTTCACCCTCCTGCGAAGATCCTGCCACAGGTCGTCACGCTGCTGGGCATGCTGTGGCACATGGCTGAACAACACCTCATAGTTCTCATGGAGGTACGGGATGAGGACATCATCCTCCTGGCGGCTGTACGCTGGCAAGCATGTATGAGGCATTATCTGTAAGACATAATGATGGTGACAGGTCACAGTATCAGAGATGTACAGAGATACTGCTGCACATACATTTCTAGTAAATCTAGTACATCTGCACAGTTATCTTTGCAAATCATCATGACACTGACACGACTGACATGTTTGTGTCACACACATGTAACACCCGTTATGCATTGGATATCATCACCATATATGTGTGTCACCTCATTACATTGTTCATACTCCATGTGAATGCTGTCTTGATGTGGGCATGTCTGTTTGCCTGCACTGGTGTTCTTACCTATCAGCACATGCCTGGATGTATTCATGGTAATGCTGTTGACCTTGATGCTGTGCATATGTCACATATCAACACATACACTGCCTTAATGGACTTGAGCAGTGACAATGCACACATATGCATGGAAACCTTTACATGCATGTGTTTTGCCATATACATCTACACGGCACTGTACAGCTGTTCAACATCCTGCCACGGATCGCCTGTGTTGCACATGTGATAGACATGGGACAATGGCTAGACAGACATCATTCACAGGGATGGTTATCAACTATAGCACGTACGGGCAAGGTTTCCTAGCTGTATCCGACAGCCATTTTGCCACCGCAAGGTGCATCAGTGCCACATTACTGATCCAGACAGTTGATACTACATCTACCATGCGGCCATCACACCATGTATGACAGAGATGACATGTGCAGCTTTGATGGACAGGGATGCATGGTATGGTGGGAGTATGTCACATGTATGGCACAGAGATCTGTCCAGCATGTGGTGATCCTAGTAGTAGGATGGTGGCTGTCCATGACGTATGTCTTTCAGATCAGGATATGGACATGTAGCATGTCCAACATCATAGTGTAGCAAATGTCTTTATGCAAGGTAGACAGCATGCTGCCTAGTGGAGGTGAGGATTGTGAAGGCTGGTATCGCCCATCCACGCATGGCCAATACCCCTTAAAGGTGATATGTGATCCAATATTGGTCACCCGAGTGCTGTGTATGCCTGTCCAATGATCTCCGTGCTCATGGATGACACCCTGTCATGACAGGGGTACCTCGTATGACTACCTAAGGGGCCTGGAGACGTCACCAACTCAGGGAGGTGTACTGCACAGCACCATCCCTTACACAGTGTCCACAATGTTGACTGCAGCCTAGGTGGTGTTAATGGGTACAGGGATATTCACCTAGCGGTGACAATGCTGATCTCATCCGTCAGAATGTGCACATATGTCAAACACCTCACCCACAAAGCCCATTCTGTATGTTGTTCACAACACTGAGACAGCTATTGCTCATAGGTCATGGCCATTCACATCCTTACATACACAGATGCCTGACAGTCATCTGTGTGGTACGGGCTACAATGAGGGTGGAGTACAACGCATTAACCCTGTTTTACTGTAGCTGGCACTGGTGTGATATGCACATGTCACTCTGGCACCTTTTGTAGTTTGATTCTGTCAACAAGCCACTGGTAGAACACTCCTGTGACATACGAAGGTATATATAGTCAAACATCCGTACTGTCATGTACATCTGTACTGCTAACATCTACATTGATAATGGTTCATGGACTTGCAGACCATACTCAGCAGGGTTATAGTGCGGTGCCACCAATTATGACTGTCATCACCACTTGTGGGTTCATATTATCCAACACCCTATCTGTATTGTATGTTCATGATCAGCACTTGTTCAGAACTTGTGAGCACTTCAAGAGCTATTGATTAATATAGCACCCATTCCACACCATTTCTCACAAGTACACTGTCTATCCTTACATTTCCAGCTTGCTTACAGTACAACAGCTGTTGTACACACGTAACTCACATATCTTGTGAGATATGGTTGTATATACAGGCATGTCCAACTGTCACGTATCAGTGCTATTGCCTGTTTATATGATGAATATGTCATACATGTAGCAATAGAGCAATTGTCTCATGTACACAGTCAATGCTCACCTCCCAACATACGACACTACACCCTGTGGAGGATGCACATATGCAGCCCTGCTGGGGGTAATGTTGTCACCAACCCTGACTGCACCTGACAATCATGTGGGGATGTGTAACATTCACAACACACCCCACTCATCACATAGTTTCACAAGATCTCCACCACCGCAGGCCACACATACGAGTACAACTTGTGCAGTACCTCTCCATACTCTGTGTAGGCACCAAAGGCAGCCCCCATCACCAAACACAACAACAATAACTTATAGCCCACAGACTCATGTGTGCCCATCACATACAGCCAATGGGGTGTTATAACATACACGACACACCTGTCATAGGTAACTCTGTAGGCAGTCACACTGATGTTCCACTCAGCAGGCTACACAAGGCGATAGTCGCTTACATCTTGCTGTCGGGTAACTGGTTCTGCAACATAACCTATGCACCCATACCACACCTCACCAGGTACAATTTGACTGTCATTCTCCATGTTAGTGTGACTGCCCTGAGATGCAACTTCACAGACTACGTGTGCAGGGACATGCAATAGCTCACCGGTCTTGTAGCCCTGAAGGTATGGGCCAAGCCCTGGGGAGCATTATGCATTCATCCAGACCTGATACCACTGTACAATGACTGACTGTGTCACTTCAACAGTTGCCTATGCTTTTGCTGTCATTCCACAGGCAGCTGGTATCTGTCCGCTTTGACTGACATGGTCAACAAAACAGGATGCTTTGGCACAGATGACCTGCACCTGTCAGCCTGGGAGTACAGATCACATGTAAGGCTCTTGCTGCTTCTATACTGCCTGTCTTGCACAGTTTCCAATAACATTCACCACCAGAACGGGAACAGGCAAGCAAAACATGGGGTCATGTGATGCAATGCTTGACATCTTCATCTCTGACGCATGCAGGCAAGTCACTCCTTATAATGGGCCACTTCAATATCTCTGCAGTGACTGGGACCTGCCTCTAGGCTCTGCAGAGCACACCTGCAATGACAGGTTATACACAGACCATACCTTTCAGTCATGTAACCTGGACCGGCACACCCATGGCTGAGGGGTTCCCATATTCCACTATGTTGTACACACATTCTGGCTAGTTACTTAGCACAATGCATCAGAGGTTCTCCACATGCAACTAACTGTGGCCAGAACTGCTATACACATTGTAACAAGCTACAGATTCAATAACATACCCCATGGTTACCAGACCTCATTTCTTGGTGTACTGGACAGTAGGGCTCAGACAGGTACTACTGATGTGAGACTGACACTACCCACACTTAACTGGGATAGCCACTCATGTACCGACACATTAGGCAAACGCTGTCCGGGATTCATAACCTCCACTCGGCTGGATCAACCCATACACACCACCTCCAAGACCAACAATATCCTTGACATGGACACTACCAACATGTGACTGGTGTTCCACACCTGGGGTTATCCCCTCATTGGTGGATTCTGAACATATGCTAATCACCCTTGTTATTCACATCCCGGCACCACACCCTTCACGGCATACAAAGTACAAGAGTACTACAACACCTACTACAGACATCTTATGACAGCAGTAGTTAACGTCATGACACCCGTGCAGATGGACAATGCACATACAAATGCTGAAACATACCCCAGTGCACTTCATTAGTACTTACACGACTGCATGGATCATGCTATTTCACACAGAGCCATGATGGTACCCACTAGATAATGGATGCCACTCTGGGGGTCCAGTTCAATGGACATAATTTACAACAACAGGTGGAGACTGTTGCAAAGTGGAGTACAATCTCATGGGTGGGGTAGCTCACTGGTCAGCCTCAGTAGGGCTACAGGATCCCTCATCACATAATCCAAAACTAGCTATGCAAACATTACTGCAACACATTCCGGGGTGTACCACAAGGCATTATGGTGGCATGTCAGTAGTCAATGGCAATACCCACATCTGCTCTCACATACAACAGTTACTCAGGAACATTACAGAACCAGGTGATGTTGGCAACATGCTGGCAGATGGATTCAATGCTAACATTACACCCCCTCACTCCCTACAGGGCCACAATCCATGCAGGAACATTGCGGTGTCCCTGCGGTTACACCTACATAGTACTAACCTGCACTCTATATGGCCTGGAACACTGGCCCCATGTGACCGTCCAACAGCCCAGGCTGTGATTTACACAAACCTCTGAACGACATGTCTCCCTACTTGGCCACCATGCTCAGTAATAGCCTTCTATCAGACATTGTGGCCCCTGAATGGCACACAGCAACAGTTATCACACTGCACACTGGTGGCGCCATAATGCACGAGAGGGACTATTGCCCTACACACCTGACTGGACTGTTCTGCAAGGCTACGGGGAACATCATCATGGAAGTCATTCACAGAAACATTGGTGGGCTCCGGTCCTTTGATGCCACCCAGGTTGGACTTGTTAGGGCCAGAGCATGGCTACTACACCTGGTGGACTCCTTTCATACAGTTACCAGGGTAGTTGATGACGGTAAGGGGGTCCACACAGCCTACATTGTCCTCTCATTGCCTTTCAGCACCGTTCTCCATTCTGGTATTGACAACATACACATCCACCTGCACATTGACCCCTATGTCTCAGGATGTTATGCAAAGTGGCTCACGGACAGGACACACACAATGAGGGTAGCATACCATAGTACCTACTGTATTTCAGTTGCACTTGGCATACCACAGTCCTCAGTCATAGGGCCCCTCATGTTCGGTATATGCTTCCCTGAGGTGCAGGCTAGCACAGAGGGACTTTCCCTGCGTAGCTTTACAGACAACTGCATACAAAGCACCATGATTGATCCACCAGCTGATACTGACTCCCTCCATAAGGGTGTCACTCTGACGGATACCTGATATCAATGTCATGGCCTCAAGCTGCATGACACAAGGTGCATGAACATCCCCTTTGCATTACACCATTCACCCACTGACTATCACATAGGTGGTAGTCCCCTACATACATGTCACATTGTACGTGATCGTAGTACACACGTATGTCACACCCACTCCTTTGATAACCATATTGCCACTGTGGCATGGATATCCTTCTATGTGGCCACATTTATCTGTACTGGGTTTGTAGCTGGAACATAGGCACCCATTGTACCTCTGAACTCCAGATGTATACACACATTCAAGGGTACAACACCCCATTTAGGGTGTACCTTACACAATAGCTATGGCTTTACATACCACAACATTAACACGCCGTGATGTTTATTAAGCTCCAACAGTTGAAATATGCGGCAGAACTATGGACACCACGTCTGTACACATTTGCATACTACATACTCAGGGGTGACCTCTGCTGAACAGACAGGGCCCATGTCCACAACAATATTCATGGATATACTCCACCTAAGCAACATAAGCAAAAGCCACTGTGAGCAACATGCTCATGGATATGTGCACACACGCAATGATGAGTGGGATGTGCTTGAGGGTTACATTCCCAAACCAGACACTCACCATGCTTTGGAACATGATTCCTATGTACATCACGCAGGGACACTCAGTAGCACTGTTCATGTGATACCTCACTTGGTTGATGGGAGACACATATATGCCAGGGATCACTGCAGTGGCTGTACTGTGCAGAGGTGTAGGTAACACATGGCTCTGCTGTTCACAGACAGGACACTACCCTAGAGAGGTGCCGCTGGTGTGAACACTGTAGTTGTGCTTACACATAGACTTGCCAGTCTGCATAGTATCCCACTATGAACCTCTGAAGCTATTACATGTCCTTTGTGCATGGTTAATTGAGTAGCTCTTCCATTTAGATTAGCTATCATGCTGTTACAGTGTCCCATGACTACAAGCCATATGTATCCTGTTATTGTATATTGTACATGCCAATAGACGATACCTTTGATATGCATGATATGCCTGTTATGCTATGTAGAATATCTGACATATCTACCTACAATACTGTACATTACACATATTTTACATAGTATCCCATAATGCAAAGCATACTTGCACAGCGGGACCACCTTAGACATGTCATTGTCATTATATGCCCATACACATGCCTATTGTGACAGTATATCAACATATACTATCCCCTGCTATTGCACATACTTGTTGGACATACCCTACCACTGATGGCGGGTGGTATGGAATTGTTCTGTTTAAAGCCCTCATGTAGCATCCCTTGTGGTGTCTGTGATGTTTACCTTGTGGCCCACTGCAGGACACACAATTTCTACAACCGTTACTATGCTCAGCAAGACATCACTACATAATTACCTTTTCCCACTTTATGCATTGCGGACACTTTTAATTAATACAAAACAGGCTATACATACACTAACATAATTAATACAAAACAGGCTATACATACACTTTCATACCGAGTGTTCTACATACCTTGTTATCATTCCTGACTTTCATAACTATCTCTGTTACACTGTTTAAACAGTTCTATGGTATGAGCATACGGTTTGAATGTCTGGCAAGTCATCCTTATATACGTCAATACCTGTAACATGTGGTGTCCTGCCACCAATTGGTGTTCCTGAGTGACTTATTACTTGAACATCAGCTGTGCAGCTACTCCATTCACCAATTACATGGCAACAGTGGGGTATAATTGAATTCTCCACTTGGGTGTTGCCCATTTGCCCTACCTTTGGGGAGACGGCCTGTATTGTGTTTTGTTGTGTGTAATTGCAACTGCTATGTGTAGAGACACGTATAGTTTGGATTCATGTCCCCCGTGGATTGTGTGTGATGGCTAGAGTATGTGGTTCTACATGTGAGTGTACCTGTCATTCCAACCATCTGATAAGGGACTATTGCAAACAAATCCTGTAACATCGCTGTTTTTTCCATTATACAACGGCTACGATTTCACATGGCGCCTTTAAATGTGTCTCTCACAAGGTATATTAATGCTTGTGCAGATGTAATTGACTGACTGGATGTTTGTGCTGTAATTACAGTCCGTATTGCTATAGTTTCTTGTATGGGGGATGTAGGTGGGTGTACGTAGCATATACAGATTTGTGGGGCTTGCATTTCTACATATTCCATATATGTGTGAGGGCTCCTTCCCTAATTAAAGAGCTATCAGCTAGTAGACTTTTGTTACAGGATTATACATTGGGCCGTTGTTAATTGGTTTCTATATAGTATGCAGGTGAGGTTGATACTTCCATACCTCTGGAATTACAGAGATATGTAAAGGGATGTTTCTAAATGACAGCTGTCCCGTGTATTTCTGTCACAGATATTTGCAGTCATTGCAGTTGTGTTGGTAACTGAACCTCTTTGGCATGGGTTGCTACCTTTTCAAATGGCCATTGTGGGACACTTGTGGGACACACATCGGTGTTTACAGGCTGATACATACCCATGGTCAGTACACAGGATAGCACATACTTTTATCCTCAATACATACTTATTGTTGTGGGACTTTGGCTACTTATCATATTGCATGTAACATTTACGTTTCTTACATACAGGCATAACTATTTAATGCAACTAGTACATAATATATGGGACATATTAATGTCCTATAATCTCGGACAGTTGCCCTTTGTAATGTTTTATGTTAGGACACAACTGCCAGGGAGGGGCTGTCCCTCCTAATGTGGGACAGGTGGTAACCGTATGCCTATGGCTAGCTATGACCACACCTAATTGGCACTAACAGACACACGATGCAGACACACACACACACACACACACACACACACACACACACACACACACACATTACAGTCACATGGAAATGCACACAGCACCTTCAACACACACATACACAGACTACGGTAATCACAAACACAGTTGAACACAGTACCTACGTGGACCGCAACACCGGCAGCGGTAACTAAATGTCCCTTCATACCGTGATAATATTACTCGCAGTTCTAGTGTTCCAGTACTGTGTTCTTTTGGTCTTTCAGCCTCGTGGTTACACGTGTCAGTATGTGACACATTCCATTGTTGGCGGTATCCTATTTATTTGAACCCCCAAGGTTTTATGAATGTTGTTGACATATCTATATATTTGCAGATATCGGTGAATCCGTATATATCAACATAGATCTCTCTATCACCCTTTCTATCTGTATTGTATATATGTGTGTATATATATATATATATATATATATATATATTTTTTTTTTTTTTTTTTTCCTCTGACAGGGAAAGTGACAGGCAAACTACACCTTTCATTGTGTACTTGTCGGTGTACACTGTTTCCTGGACTCCGCACATTTGTGTCTGCACCTGTCACATTACACACCTGCTGTAGGTACATCTTGGCTACCATAGTGTTAGGTGATTGTATACATGATTGCGTGTTCTACTCCTGGCAGTGGTCGTTGTACCCTTCAGAGCAGGCGCTATTAGTACAGGGGTTAATAATGATGGTTTCACCTGTTCTGGACATCATTGACCTTGATCTGCGCGATATTCAGAGAAGCTTAGCTCTGTTTCGCGCATATCCATATAGTCATATTTAAATGACGCTTACCAGCACTGGGTAATGCATATTCCCGCTAACGTGTACTAAACATGATATGATGACCTGCATCCGACATGCATTATTCGTGCCTTCGGGATTACGTTACATCCCTTGCAGGACGTGGGACCGGGAACATGCACAACGGTCACTGCAGTTACCGCTTGGGCATCTGGGATTTGTACACGTGTTATGGCGTTTCGTATGTGGAGTATACTATGGCTGTTACTCCATACTGCACTCACATGGGTAACTCAGTTAGTTTACATATGGATGAGTCCAATTAATGGTATGTCCATGTGATGTTTACTGGATGTGCTCCAGCACTGGGTATGTATATCACAGTGAGCCACACACGATAATGTGCTACATCTTCAAACGACCGTAGGTGGAGCATGCTGGGGTGACGAATACCTGGCATGGGTACACCCCATGCCTTGACACAACATCCATGATTACATTATGTGGAGCCCCTCATTAACGCAGCAGGGAATCCGTGCAGAGTGTGTGCAGTACAGTGCTTACACACATGTGATCCCGCGATTGCCTCTGCTCCACTGAGCGACAGTTGGTTACTCAATGTTGTGGCGACAGCAGACACTGTTTGCCTCATTTGGTGTATGGCCTCTGCCAATCAGGCGTGTACCTACCGATGTACCTAGGACCCTATACACACAGCACCAACATATGCTGATAGGCGCATGTACTGTTCAGGTGTTGACATTCCTTGTTCCAATAGCTGTTGTGTGTACAATGTTTGAGGGCTGCCTATGTAGGATTCACACAGTAGGCCACCTATACATTACAATTTACAGGTGGTCGTGTGTGTGTGTGTGCCATCCATTTTACTGTGTGTGCAGGTGGAGAGGTGTGTCAGTCCATAGGGGCCTACACTGTCAGATTATGTGCTATACGTTTCCTCTTTGCCAAGGCATAGGCATATTGGGCATGCCTCCGTCTGCCTACTGGGGCTGGCACAGGGTGTTCGTGGTCTGAATCCCTCTGTGCCTGTGATGGCCTTGGCAATTCTGGTGGGCTATGAGGGCCTTCACCATTTTGTCCCTGCTGCAGCTTTTTCTGCAGGATCATATTATGTAGCATGGCACATACTATGAAGATGTGGGCACATGTGCCTGGAGAGTACTGCAGGGCTCCACCAGATGTGTCCAAGCAATGGAATCGTGATTTCAGCATCCCAAACACACGCTCTATGATGATTCTGGTTTGTGAGTGTGCCTCATTATGGCATTCTTGCATGGGTGTGCGTACATTTCTGATGGGAGTCATCATCCATGGCTCCAGTGCATAGCCAGCATCCCCAACAAGGTGGCCATGTGGGATGTCCCTACTGACAAATACCTGATACAACTGTGAGGCATGCCAGATATGGGAGTCATGGTAGCTTCCAGGGCTGTCAGCACACACATCCATGATAATGCCCTGGGCATTGCACACGACCTGTCAGTTGATGGAGTGGAATCCCTTGCGGTTTATGTAGCGCCTACCATGCTCACCGGGTGGTGACTTGATATGTATGTGCGTGCAGTCTATCGCACCCAGTACCTCCAGGTAGTGTGCCACATGGTGGAAGTGATGCATATTGTTGGCCAACTCCTCCTGAGTTCGGGGGAAGTATATATGCTCATTGGCATGTGGTAACATGGCATCCAGGAACTGGTGTAGTATCCTGGATGCTGATGCCTGTGGGATCCCCATTATATCTCCAGTTGGCCTTTGAAAGGTACCTGTGGCTAGTATTTGCAAGCTTACACATGCCTTCGTGTCCACTGGGATGGGTTCCCCTCTGTTGTTTCTGGTTCTCAGGCGTGGCCAGCACAGCTCAACTATTTGCTGTAAGATGTCCCTGTCCACCCTGTAATGCTCTACTATCTCCAGATCATGTAGCCCCTGGTAGGTTACCCTTGGTCTGAACACTCTTCTCCTCCTCCAGGGCCTGCGGTGGTTGTCAGCATCATCCTCCACAACACCGTCAGTCTTTAACACATGGTGATGAATCACAGCTATGGCAGCTTCCAACATGTACATTTTAAAAGTTCTCCGTGTGTTTACACCTATGGTGCAGTGTTTGGGAATACACAGGTGTGTGTAGGGTGCTTTCACACTTTATACTATTGTGCTGTGAACACCGATGATGTCATAGGGTATGTATGTATGATCGTAGCTACAGGGTATCTTATGTGTTTTACTGCAGGAACTACTATTGTGGTGCCTTTGGTGTTGAATTACATTTGGCTGCCGTGGTTTACCTCTTGCCCTTCCCTTTACATTTCTTCACGTTTCACCTACCATTTTCTGGCATGCATCCAGCAGCCTGCTTTTATTTGTACTTTCCTAGACCTGGCTTATCTTGTGTAATGTGTTCTATTGCCAGTTTACTGTAGGTTTGCTTTGCTCTGCTATGACAGTTCTCCTTTCTTTGCAATCCGATGCCTCCCCTATCCTGTTTTGCAGGTTTCTGCAAGCAGACTTGTCAGCTGCCATTGATTGCCCGCTGTGAGTTAATAGCTGTTAATTGCTCAGTTGTACTCCAATTACCCTACTGCGGCATTTCCTTCTTTTCTTCCCCTGACCTTCCTGTTTGCTATGGTTTGTGGCACGTTCATCTGCTTACTGGGTTTTGGGCATGTTTTCCTCCCCATACACATGCACTTTCAGGCACCATATGTGCTCTCAGCTAAATGAATCTATACCTACCTCCCCACCCCTGTCCTGCAGCTTTGCTTAGCAATGGCCAGGCCAGATTTGCATTGCTCCAATGTGCTTACAGCTATGGTGGCACACCCCACTGCTGATGTCATGTATACCTCTGAGACACTCCTCGATGTTATAATGCTGCGCCGTATGGTACATCCTTAATCCGGCGGGACGTTTGCGATTCAGTATTACCTGCCTCATTTGCATGGCATTGACTACTAATTCATAGTTATCGTGCCAAACACTGTCGCAGACCCTCAGCAACCCTTCCAGCTTGGTTGTGGTGTACCATGCATGCCATTGCATATTATGGTGAAATCCTGATTTGTATTACATTGCGATTTTATGACATTTATATATATTTTCTTTGTGTTCCAGTTTGCGAACACATGCCCTGTGGTTGTACTTTACGTTACTGTGGACATGACATGAAATGTTGTTTTTTAGGTGTTGTGTATCTTTTCTTATGCCATTGGCTGTGTATTTAGCCATTGGCATATGTTAACTTTGTAATACATGAGTTTGGGCCACTTCCATAGCTCCGATGTTCTGTTTGGGAAAATGTAAACCGTGTTTTTTGGTTTACATTTCCGCGGGCTTACGCTATGCCTGCACCACTTCATGAATCGCTATATGCCTTAATTTGCATGGTGCGACACTGTGCATGGGGTGATTAGCATACCTAAGCCGAGGGCTGCACAGTTCTGGCATACGCCGGTAGTGCACGTGGAATTGGATTGTACCTAAATTGCTCGACAGCCATATTTGACGTTATACCGCCTACGCTACACCTGCGCCTGGCACAAGCTTCCTGAATCCCGGGGAATAATTTTACCAATGTATCAAGTGACTTAAGGAGGAGCTATTGGCATCATGATACTTGCAAAATGTAACACAGATACTGTTCTTCTAAGAAAAATGATGAGATAAAAACCTACTCAAAGAAGTGGGTTAATGTGTCATTTTCTTTAGGTAGACCTGCCTTCTGAAGGAAAAAGATGTTCACCCAACCATCATTGCCAATAGATAAACAATTACAACATTTATAAATAATATTTTCAAAGGGGTATTTGAAAATAATATTTATAAATGTAATTGTTTATCTATTGGTAATGATGGTTGGGTGATTTTCAAAGGGGTATTTAGGGCAGCCATGGTGGTGCAGTAGTTAGCGTTGTTACCTCGCAGCAAGAGGTTCTCTGGTTTGATCCTCAGCTGGGGTGCCTTCTGTGCGGAGTCTGCATGTCCTCCCTGTGGTTGCGTGGGTTTCCTCCAGGTGCTCCTGTTTCCTCCCACATCCCAAAGACATGCTGTATGTGGATTGGACACTCTAATTGGCCCTAGGCATGAGTGCATGCATGTGTGTGCCTCCTGTGGAAGGTTGGGTGCTGGGCCAGCAACTCAACACCGTAAAGCTCTACTGCCAATTCTGAGTGGACATGTGATCTGCTGTGGTGACCCCTAACTGGGAAAAGCTGAAAGAAGAAGATTTTCAAAGGGGTATTTAAATCTCAAAAAGAAGTAATGATAAGTCACAGTTTTAAAATCTTAAAAACTTATAAGCACACAACAAACTGGAAAATGAAACTCAAACCAAAGGCTGTAGATGGAATGAAGGCGCAAACACTCTTCTTTAGTATTTTCGTTCAAATTTATTCTTCATGAACTTCTTCAGAAGTGTTTTGTTTTCCAGTTTTAAAATCTTCAAACAAAGGAGCTGCACCTCTGCTGAAAAGAGGTTCTGTGCTCAGCTGGACTATCCAGGTTAACAAATATAATAAATAAAATATTTTCATTTGCCTCTGTATATAGAACAACATGACATATTTTTTCAATGTTTAACAACAGCAACATTTCTACTTGTGCAGTTTGTACATGAAGACAAAGTAATGAACCAAATACCCAAGAACCACCGTGTACAGCATGTTAAAGTGACACACCAAATACCCAAGAACCACTGTGTACAGCATGTTAAAGTGACACAACAAATACCCAAGAACCACAGTGTGCAGCATGTTAAAGTGACGCACCAAATACCCAAGAACCACAATGTGCAGCATGTTAAAGTGATGCACCAAATACCCAAGAACCACTGTGCACAGCATGTTAAAGTGACACACCAAATACCCAAGAACCACCATGTACAGCATGTTAAAGTGATGCACCAAATACCCAAGAACCACTGTCTGCAGCATGTTAAAGTGATGTACCAAATACCCAAGAACCGCTGTGTACAGCATGTTAAAGTGATGTACCATATACCCAAGACCAGCCTTGTACAGCATGTTAAAGTGACACACCAAATACCCAAGAATTAATGTGTACAGCATGTTAAAGTGATGCACTAAATACCCAAGAACCAGTTGTGCAGCATGTTAAAGGAACACACCAAATACCCAAGAATGACAGTGTACAGCATGTTAAAGTGACACACTAAATACCCAAGAATGACTGTGTACAACACATTAAAGTGATGCACCAACTACCCAAGACCCACCATGTACAGCATGTTAAAGTGACACACCAAATACCCAAGACCCGCCATGTACACCATGTTAAAGTGACTCACCAAATACCCAAGAACCACTGCATACTGCATGTTAAAGTGAAGTACCAAATACCCAAGAACCGCGTTGTACAGCATGTTAAAGTGACATACCAAATACCCGCCATGTACAGCATGTTAAAGTGACGCACCAAATACCCAAGACCTGTGCAGCATTTTAAAGTGACGTACCAGATACCCAAGAACCGGCGTGTACAGCATGTTAAAGTGACACACCAAATACCCAAGACCCACCGGATACAGCATGTTAAAGTGATGCACCAACTACCCAAGAACCACCGTGTACAGCATGTTAAGAGCACAATTAATTTAGATGACAAAAGTGTTTTAAATGTGAGTAAATATTACAGTGATCTTCAACATTTACCAGATTTAGATTGCAGCTTGAAGAGGGAATGAACAAAGATCCTACTAAAAGGAAAACCTAACATGGCAAGGATGTTCCAGCAGGTCTGAATCACTGTTAGAATACTTGTTAGCTGAACAGAAGAAACTATGACTAACTCCATAGGTCTTTGGATAACATCAAGAGGTGTGTTGTACTGCAAAACTAGTTTCTTTTTCTGAGTAGCTGTCTGCCAACCATTATTTCTAGCAAAGCTTAAACCCACTGCATTATTATAATCATATTATAGAGTATGTCATGATATGTTACAATATTCTGATGAATTATGATACTGAACCCTGACTGATGTCAGTGCACAACATAGTTTCAGAAAATTGCTGTATGCATAGGACGTACCCGGTCCATAAGGCTTCTGCACCACGCTGTTAATGAATTGGGATCTACTGCATGTCCACAAGACATTTCTGCCCGTAAAATATTTGGATCATCATCTCCTGTAAAGGTACAAGACAAGCAATTTGTAAAATTGAATGTTTCTGTTCGGCCATTCCTGCCACAGTTTTCCTCATTTTCTGAACAAATAGTAATATTTTTACAGAACTATATATGAGTATACTATAAATAAATTTGCTCTGGTGAAAGCAATACCACAATCATTAAACTGCTTTGTCTTAGAGTAAAAAATGAATGCCTGCAATTATGTCCACAATACGATAAATATGTTGAACATCTGTATCGCACAATGTAGTTAAGAAAAAGGCTTGTGACAATTTAATAAACTAAGACATCTAACATAAAACCCTAGAAGCATCTTTGCACATCACTGAAACATCTTCAGTAGTTGCAGACAGAAAACAAAGTTAAATATCCTCATTTATTGTTGTCTGATAAAATACTTTACAACTCCCCTGTCCTATAACAAGCAGTAATCTTCAGTGGTACGTTACAAACTGAAATTCAGACAGATTTGATGCTGTGTAGGACAGTAAAGTCTCTACATAATATTAAGAGCTTCCTGTTTGAAGATTAGCTGTTACAGTGCACATTCTTAAATGTCTTTACTTTTTCCTTACTATCTAGTCAGAAGTCTTGAAATACCACTCATATCAAATGCAGAAATCAGATACAGGTTTGAATTAAATTTAAACTTCTTTGGTGCTCTTACATTTTTCAAATCTATTATTGCACCTGGAGTTTTAAGGTAGTACATCCAGTCTTACCTAATAGATAAACGATTCCTACAAGGCACTGTCCTTTGGTCACTATTCTTGAATCTCTTATTAAAATACTCAAGTGTTTGCCTGTCCCACATTAATAAATTACTGTATGTTTTTGATATAGTAAGCTGGGCCTCAAACCAATGAGCCAATGAAATTACATGTAAATGAACAAAGAACCTAGTAGTTTTATACAGCTACATGAAGAAAATGAGGCTGTGAGTCAATTTTAGCAAAATTAGAGCACTGCTCGTACAAATGGAATGCATCTAAACTTCCCAGTACAGTGAAGAACTGTGAGAGCATGGGTGGACCAAATGGTGCATTGCAATGATTGGTGCATAGATTTAAGCACCACACGTGACATCCATGGCTGGGGTTTATCTCTGCACGACAGCTTGCTCTGCACTACGTAGGTTACTCTGCTCTGCTATTTAGGATTCATAGTTATGCCAAGTCCCACTGGAGCAACGTCTTACAAAGGATGAAATTTCTCTGACCATGAATTACTGAAACCTATAAGGCAACACAAGTCCTGACTCCTGACAATAACACACCACATACAGACACCCCAAAACCACCACCACCACCACCACCACAGAGAACCGCACGTCGATCATAATCCTGTCGACTAATGGAACAGTGGTTCAGAGGTAAGGGTTGCTACCTCATGGTGCTTGGTTCCCCAGTTAGAGTTCTGGATGAGGTACCTCTTACACGTAATCTGTATGTGCTCCTTCTGTTTATCTGAGGTTGTGCTAGGTACTCCAGTTTCCTCCCATGTCATAAAGACATGCTATTAGGTGAACTGACTATACTCTGATTTGCTCATAGGTGTGTGTTACTGTGGGTGTGCCATGAGTAGGTATGTGGATGGATATGTCCTGCAATACACTGCCATCCTGTCCTGGTTTGTATCTCTGCCTTATGCCCAATGTTTAAAAGAAAAAAAAAACTAGCTTCTCCATGACCTGAAATAGGATTAAGTTAGTACTTGGGAATGACTGAATGAATAAATCCATCACTGTATCACAGACACATCATCAAATATACTAACATTAAACATTGCAACAGACAGCCATAAACACTATGCAATAAAACCTTAACATTGTTTTTCAAAAAATAAAAATATAGAAAAATACTAAAAAAGCACATTAGTTTTTAATAACTGCTTTGTGCATTTCATGGTTGCAGGTAGCTGCATGCCAGTAGGCATATTGCAGGAAGCCCTTTTATATGGGTCACTAGCTGACTGAAGAGCACATACGTTGATGTGGGTGCATATGTCCTGCAATACACTGCCATACACACAGTTCACATACCAAGGAGCATTTTGAATACCACCAATTCACCTACTTACATGACTTTAACATGTAGAAGGAAATTGGAGAGTGTGGCAAAATTCATGTGGACAAGGGGAGGAAATACAGACTTTCTGTAGAACACTTCACAGCCAGGAAGCAGAACACAGAAACAAGTCCTGTGAGGCAGCCATACGAAGTACTATAGCCCTGAACATTTTTCATTTTAATCTCCTCATAGACTTAGGTTAGTGGTTCAGTAAATTATCTGCACATAAACAGCTCCATTGTGGTAAGGAACAAACGTGAACATATCTATTAGTCTCAAAATTCTGAGACTGAATGCCCAAAAGATTGGACTTCCATATACTACATCCGAGATGCCATTTCTCAGAATATTCCATTATTATCTGAGATATGACAATCTCAGAGTTGATATATATATATATATATATATATATATATATATATATATATTCAGGGGATGTGGGGATGAAAAAAGAAGTTTTAAGGAGAAGAGCAATTTTCAAGATTTGCTCTTCTCCTATGGTTTTGGTCTTTTGTTTTCTTTTGGCTTTTTTTTTTAACACTCAGCATTTCAAGTGCAGACATTTGAACAAAGAGTCTTTTTATACTCAATATGCATAAATGTGAAGACATGTGGTGAACAGACAGCTGGAATATAACAATTAATGATAACATAGGGCACGGGCTGCAATTAACAGCAGACTGCAAATGCCACATAGTAATGTATAGATGCTATGATGTCTGGCTGTTTAGTTCAGAGGATTAAGGATACAATCTACTAGTGAGCTTTTTCCTGTAGTCCAGGCTTTGAATCCCTCATTCTGTATTTGTCTGCTACATGGCTGAGCAAGTTTATGAACCAAACGATGCTCCTAGGATGCCCCAGAAAAGAAACAATTTGGTCTAGTGACTTTCCCTGATAAAAATATAAAAATGGTACAAAGCAGTTTTATATGTAAGCAAGTACAGTATTAGATAACTCTGCAATTGGAAAACTACAATTCTTCTCTCTGATAGGGTTCTTATGTAGTGATTCCTTGCATTAATAACATCAAATGTAGACTCTGGCATGGATATAAGCATCCTCTCTTTTTGATATGCTGTGCTTAACAGCTGAGTACGATGGTGTCACTGACAAACTAAGTGATGTAAAGACTGTAGAGAATACAGAAGCAGTGAACTAGAGAACAGACTAAATGAAGAGAATATGTGCATATTTTCAGTGTCCAGCTTTGGCATATTCATTTCCTTCACCCCATTGTTTTGTATCAGCATTCTTGCATGTAAACTCTGGGGGAAAAAAGACAAAAAAAATGACAGCATTGGAAGGCTGCATTCATGAAATAACTCACATCTCTTCAGTAAGCTGTCACTTCACACTTCATATTATGTATATCTTTAGATAACAATCACACTGTTTATCTGTCATATCAACCCCTGTGCTGATGTCTGGTATAACTTCACCACAAACAAGGGTGGGTTTCTTTTTCCTTTTCCGTAAGCAAATAATATTAGACTGAGAAGACGAGTTCAATTTAAGAAATCATTAATATCAAAATCTTTCTATAAGTGTGCATCTTAATGCATAAGCCTTCAGACTGTCAGTACAACAAATATTCCCACTTCTGCGTTAATGCTGAGCAGCAGTCGTAAACTTCAATAATATTTCACTTTTTAAGCAACTGGTTTTGTCTTTGAGACACTATTTAATAGCACTGGCTAATTATAACAAATAATAAATCACAATCCTTTGTCAAACTTATTCAGTTGAAAAAAATGAATTAATACCGTAAACAAACTCAAGTTCAACATTGTAGGTTTGCCATGTGGTGCTACCTGTTCTAAGAAGGACAATAAACATGCAATTCAGATAGAATCCAGAAGAATAAACAAAAAAATACCTGTTATTTCATCCTTTCTTTTCACAAATTTCAGTGTTTTGTCATTTCGATTATATTGTTTCTCTGGTATGATTTGTTGTGTGGTCATATTTTCTGAATATGCAGCTGAGCTGACTTAGAACAGCGATTAACTTCTCTGTGCAGTGAGGACACTAAACTTCATCTATTATCAACTGCAACAAATGGGTGTGACTGAAGGACAGTTTACCAGAAAAAGAAACTGAAAGTAGGGCAGTTTACCAGAAAATGAAACAAAGTATAAACCAAAACCAGAAGAAGAAAAAAAAACCTCGGGATTAAAACATGTACTTTCTCCGTATGGGATATTACTGCAACTTGTATTATTCTACAAGTAATGTGAAACATTTTAAGAATAGTTTCTGCTTTGCAATTTTATTTATTTTTAAGTATGTCCTAGAAAGAGTTCTGAAATGTATGAAAGCTATGAACTACAAAGGACTGTAGTGTATGTTTGAGGGAAAGATTAAACAAGAAATTTAAAGAAAAAAACTTGCCTTTTGTGATGTTATGATAAATGTAGTTAAGTTGTCTTTTTTTAAATTTTTGCTGGCAACAAAGGCATTATACTGCCTTAGCAGTCCTTTGTAACAGTTACTACACAAGAAAGGTATATCTAGTGGGGTTTGGCTTCATTGGCCTGAATGTATCCATAACAGACCTAAAAAGGAAAAAGTCATGGGCTTTCAGAAGCCATATAGCTGAAACACCTGATGTCCTTAACAGGTCATTTGTATATATCCCATGTGCCTCTAATACAAGAGGTTTAAGAAATCACACAGTGGAAACTCTATCTTGGCTAGAATTTTGTTGTAGTTTTTACTGATTGCTTTTTCTGTGTTATCTTTTGATATACTTTAAAGTATATAAACTTAAAATTTATTGTCACCTTTTCTGAACTCTTAAAATGTGCTCACCTCCCAAATCAAACTGTGCCATACATGATAATATCTGTCTTCATAAAATGTTCATTTTGTGTGTGTGTGTTTTCATCTACAGCTCTGTACTAATTAATACTGGCATCATCCCTATAACCTCCTACTTTTATTCTTTTTATATATGCCCTTAACGAGTAGCTAAACTAAGCATGGCAGTTGGCTTAGAAGGTTAAGGATCTGTTGACAAGCTGTTTCTTATAGTCCAAAGGTATAAGGTTCAATTTCTTCAGCCTTCATTGTCTGTGTGATGCTAAACGAGTCATTTATCCAGTCACTGCTCATGGAATGAGTGTGAAAAAGTTCTTTGGGGATTACTGTGCTACCCCAGAAAACAAATATAAATAAGCAAGTCTTGGAGAGCAATAGATTCAGCTTAGAAATGTATGTGTTTATTTTTTATATTTGTTGACCACTATGATCTGATTGGGCCATACAAAACCCTTTTCAGCAGAGGCCCAGGGAAAAAGGTCCATTAGTAAGTATGCATTGTTTAATGATTATTAGTTTTATAAATGGGCTTATTATTATTATTATTAATAAATAGACATAGATAACACTATTATACACATTGTTACTATGCACAAGAGATGGCAGGATGTCATACATTATGAGATATGTAGATATAGTTTTCAAACATACATTGTACAATATGCAGATACAATTTTTATAAACACACATATGCAGGTACAGTTTTCCCAAGCACATTGTGGGGCAACCAGTCGGAAATTTTCACAAGTATGTACAAATCATGAACTAAAAGCCATATGGTAAAGTTTAAGAATTGAGACTTAAAAGATGAGAGGTAAAACGGCTTAGATTGTGTCTTAGGGGTGTTTTTAAAATTTGGTTCTGATGAAGTCCATATATTTAGATTGGCCAAAAGAGCTTAACTCATTTCTTGGATTTTATGTTGCATTTGTTATTGAAACAGTGTTTTTACCGGACCTGGGTCCTACTTCTTTCCAGTCTACACCACACTTTGGTTCTTTGTTGGTTTTCTGGTGATGAGGGACACCCTGGTTGGTTTTAATAATGTACAGTAAGTGCTTCCACATACATGGGAAAACTGATATGGGAAATGCTTATGTGTACATGGGAAGAATAATGTGAGACATGCTTCTGCATACTTGGGATGAAATGGTATGAGAAGTGCTTACAAGTACTTGGGATGAAATAATATGGGAAGTGCTTACTCATACTTGGGATGAAATGATATGAGAAGTTCTTATGCATACTTGGGATGAAATAATATGTGACATGCTTACGGATACTTGGGATGAAATAATATGTGATGTGCTTATGCATACTGCGGATGAAATGATATGGGAAGTTCTTATGCATACTGGGGATGAAATGGTATGGGAAGTGCTTACGCAGACTTGGGATGAAATGATATTGGAAGTGCTTATCCATACTTCGGAAGGATGAGTGTATTGCTATTAAGTTTTGGTGAGGTTTATATTTTGCAGTCTACTGTGCTAAAATAAATGATAACTTCATGTGATATTTGTTACTGATATGCATTTGTTTGCAATATTGTACCAAAATCACCCTTTATAAATACATACATATAATAAAATCAGTTATTTGGTTGCAGTAATGTTCTGAAAGCAATGCAGGCCTTTGGTTACCATCCTTTATAAATATTTGTAAAAAAATACTACATAACACCTTTACAAAGGGAAGCCAGGTGCAGGGATTTGTCACAGCTTCCTCAGGAAACACTTAAAGCATTGTTTGCCCAGCAGCACATGTCTTGTGACATTGTGAGGGCTCAGAACACTGCCTCAGAGAGTCAACTAGAAGTGGTCAGAATCATCCAGGGCATACTTGAGGATTTCCAGCACTACAGGCAAATGGCAGAGAGAAGGGATAATGCCGTGATCACACTGATATGTAGTATGGAGGCACACTGAGCATCTGTGGCCTCCTCCATTCTTACACTAGTTAGGACTTAACAGACTCAAGCAGGAGTCACTCTTTGAAGGAGCAGAGGACAGGATACTATCCAAACATGAGGGGGATGATTACATGAGACTACAAGTGCTTCTCAAGAAAGTATTGTAATTAGTAGGGGAGAAGAAGCCCAACAGATTTCATACAGGTCTTGTCAGCACCATCTACATCTAGCAGAACATCTCATTTGAGGTCTTGGTCCCACAGCACTGTCCGATCAGTGCCTGCAGGATCATCTGGATCAAGTAGCTCATGACTTTGGAACAACTCACCATTCAGTTCTCACAGCCCCTCTTCAAATTCACTTGCACCATCACCTAACCTATCTTTAGGAAATGTGTATGACACATTTGATCTTGCTCTACTGTGATTCAAGTGTGAGATTTCTGTTACTTACAATCTGACCTACACAAATACAGGTCAATATTTAAACTGAGGGGGAATAAATTATTAAAAATGGCAGGGTGGACTTTGGACATTTTGTAACTGTATGCATTTCATTTCTGTAATGGTACTGCATAATGCCTCATGGAATTGCAAAAGAAAAGTTGTATGCCATAAAATAAGATTGCAGACTTTAACACCAGTAATACTGTATGCATTACCATTGTTACAGCTGGCAGTTATCTGCAACTTAAAAAAGTAGTAACACAAGTACTCATGGAAATACTAATTAAAAAAATAAAAGATTAAAATAAGTATCCCACAACTTTACCCTCACCAGTGCACACATTTTATTTATTTTATTATTTATTTTACATTTGTTTACCGGGCTAGTCTAACTGGATATAATTTGAATTTGAATTTTTAAAGTTTTACACATTTTCTGTAAATTGTTGGATTCTACTCTGATTTACTACTTTTAGAATTTTTAATGTATTATATATTTTCTGTAAAACTGTTGGAATCTAGAATTTGTACTTTTTTCACTTTTCAAAAATTATCTCATTACTCTGTATATCTTTCATACATTTGTTCTTAAATTCCAACAAGCCATATCTTATTGTAATCTTTTTTATGCATGTACCAGTAGATAGTGGAGCTTTTCTCCTCGGGCCTCTGCTGAAAATGGACTTGTATCCAGCCAGACTAGCCCGGTCAACAAATGTAAAATAAATAAAAAATAAAATAAAAATAAATGTATTTCCATTTTCAGTAGAGGTCCAGGGAGAAAAGCTCCAACAGTACCATAAAGAATTTAAACAACAATATTATCACAAAGTAATAGAAAGAATTTACAAAAATACAAAGAAATAATATTAAAATGCAGAGATTAAAGTAAACAAAAAATGTACATACTGGTTAAGACAAGTCTTTTTACAGTATCATACATGAGGTAGTTTATAACACAAAAAGGATAGTATTTGCACAGTGAGTTAATATAATTTTAGTAGTTACAGTTGCTGCTTTAGGGAGATAAGCAGTGTAGTTTTAGTAAAATGTGGGAAAAAATGGAGAAAAAAGAAGTGGAATCAGAAGTTAGTCAGGGTTGCTGCAGGAGCATAACCAGTGGGTCCAAATGTGTCCATTCCAAATGATGATGTTTTTGTCTCTGAGGCCACAAATTGTTGTATGTAACAAAATGAAATAATCTGATGTGCAGCACCACAACAGACAACATAGTTCAAACTGAGAAAAGGGTGCATAATATACAAAAAAAATATATGTTTTCATTCAATTGCAGGGTGTGAACTCATGCTAAATGCTGAATTAACATTTTTTTTACTAATTACATATACCACCTGACTATAATTTATTGTGAAAACAGTTACAGATGTGATTAGTAGTTATATGATGCCTCACAACATCACTGAACAAGAGTCAGTGACATTCACGCATGACTTTTACAGACAATAATATGATTACCTGTTCTGAGACAAAAAATGAACTATTTGAAGATAAGAAGGCATGTCAAATGAAAAGTGACCATAGACCATGCATTAAACAGCATAGCCCACAGATACCACTGCATGCATCAGTTATCCTCTGTTTTTATAGGAAAGAAAACACTAATCTGAATGTTGTGGTCCATAGTTCCAGACTCAACACCACCTCTTTACCTGCTCAGTCATATGTCTTGCTTGAGCCTGCTGTATGGGGTCCCTTACTACTGTTGGCTGGTCACCATTAGTCATAGTAGGACTGGAACTGGGATCTGTAGAAAAGCATGGGTCACTTCATTACCAGATGAGCACATGATCATATTGTGCAGATTGCAATGTGCAGTAAACATCCTGCATGCTGGGATCTGTAGTAACAGCATGGGTGACTTCACCACCAGACCAGCACATGATCATGTTGTGCAGAATGCAATATGCAGTAAACATCTTGTATGCCGGGATCTGTAGTGATAGCATAGGTCACTTCACCACCAGACCAGCACATGATCATGTTATGCAGAATGTGATGTGTAGTAAACATACTGCATGCTGGGTTCTGTAGTAACAGCATGGGTGACTTCACCACCAGACTAGTCCATGATCATGTTGAGCAGATTGCAATGTGCAGTAAACATCCTGCATTCAGTAACTGGGTCATACTGAAGGGCATCTCCCAGGCTCAGCTAGGCACTTAAAATGGTTCTTCGGGAGGCCAAAGAACCTCTCAATGACAATACGAGTCAGGAACAGGACTGTATTAAAGTTGTCTTCTGTATTTCCACTCGGATTTCTCACTGGTGTCATGAGTCATTGCTCCAGTGGATATCCAGTATCATCTTAAAAAAAAAATAAAAAAGA
>NC_056732.1:1664015286-1664067786 GCF_019279795.1 Protopterus annectens
TGCACTGTCTTCTTATCTCCTGAAAACATAGAATGTCCACCTTCCTCCTCACCATCATGTCGTCCACTTCCAAGTTGTGTCCTGTCAGTGAGCCGATATTGAGTGTAGCAGCCTTAGTTTACATTTGAAGGTGGATTGGTTTTACGTCCAGCTTTCAGTCAACAGAGTTATCACAAGTAACCCAAGCTGGGCAACTAGACACCAGTTATCCAGTAGCTTATTGGCCCATGGATGCTGGACTTTATGGTGGGCCCACAATGGCCAATGGGGCATAGACTCCTCCACCATTAACATGGGTCCCTGGCATAAGTCAGTGTATCCAGGCCCATTTTGGCAACATTAGTTAATGTGAAGACATCATCTACAGCCCGTTTTACACTATCATGTAGCTAGCCCTGATATAGCTTGCAGTCTGTGATCAATGTTCTCTGATCTAGAGGAACACCACTGCTGATGCCCAAAGCTGTTGGTCTGTACAACTCTTCCCCTGATAGACACCATCTAGAGACTTTGCACACACCTTTTTCTCATTTACCGCCAAAGCTTTTTTGAATAGAATGATGACACCCTCCCTTTTCCTTCTCTCCTTTTGTGATCTAACTCAGATTTGGATTTCCTGACTGCCAGTTTGTTTTATTCTTTTACCTGTAGCTATATTTCATGAAGTAAGCATATATCTGTTCTCATCCTTGCATGTTTCCTTATAATACTACATTTTTTATTTGTTTGGTAGCCATTGTACATTGTAGATCATTGGATTTAGCTCTTCCTTCACCCTCTTCATCTACTTTTCTCCTCTACTTGCCTTTGGTACCTTAAGTACCTGTATTCATCATATCTTGCTACATTTCTTACTCTTACTCCCCACCCTACCCGGTCTTGGAATATCTGTCTGGTTTTGTGGACACAGCCATCTTTATTCCATTCTGATTCTACTTCCTCATATTGTTTCTTTCTTCACTTTTCCTGTGTCATCATCTACACCTTTAATTGCTCTATCCCATTCTCCCTTCCCTTTTCTTAATGCTACTCTTCCATGGTTTTTGCTGTTATGCTTCTTTCCCTGTCAAAGGTCCATGAAGAACAAATTTCTAATTTTGGTGTATGTAGCTTGCTTGGTTACACTCTTACTGTTGTTGGCCAGTAATGCACTTTACTCTTCCTGGTTGCCCTTGAGTTCTTTACTGTTATGTACTTTTCCAGTCTTGTTGGCATTTTTTTGTCTTCTCCCCTCATCATGTTTTATGCATAGACATTTAGACATATCCCCTCTAGTGTATGTGATAAGTATCGAAAAGTAGGTACTTCTGTTTACTCCCTCACATCCCTTCCTCCCCCGTCTTGTTTCCACTCTTCCTTGTTTCTGACTGTTTCATTTCTGTCTCTTTGAACTGTCTTTTTTCTCTTTTCACTCTGCATCCTTTGCTCATGACTTTTCCTTCCCTCAATGACTTCCTTCTTTATGAATGCCTTCCCACTCTGTTTTAGTCCTTGTATTTATTTAATCATCCATTTCAACAATTACACAGGCCTTTGCTTCTCCCAGTCTTCCTCTACATCTGTCCTCTGTTAACTTTCTTGATCAATGTCACTGTATGACTTTCTCCTGCTTTGTTTACCCCACCTACCTCCCTGAAGATTCCTTTGTTTATTCTTCTTTCTCCTGTGTGATACATTATTCTAGTTCACTGCCCTTAAATTATCTGACAATATACAGTTTTCCAGCTTTGTGATCATTTCCTACTTATTTTTTGTTTCTGCATGTTGTCTTTGACCCGTCTCCCTCTCTCTTCTGTGTGTGTGTTAATTCCCCTCCTGCCATTACTTATTTTGAGGCTTCCTTCCTTCCCTTTCATCATCTCTTTGCCTCCATCTTCTTTTCCCGTCCCTCTTTGTTTCCCTGTCATTCTTTTCAGTCTCTTTCACTTTATGTAATGTGCTTTCTGTATCTTAGCTTTCCATCCTTGTCTCATAGTTTACTTTCCATCCTTAGTTAATATCACCTTTCTTTTCTATTTTTAACTTTGTTTGATATTTTGGGTGGACAGTATAGGATAATATTGCATTCAACACCAAAATGTGTTTGTTTATACACTTTGTGGAGAATAATAATAATAAGTAACCATATCATGTGAAAGTCTATATTAGATTAAGTTGTTAAAGCCATGGCTGGCCTTACGGGTAGGCCAACTAGATGGCTGCCTAGGACGTTGCACTCACTGCTCTGTTTGGGGAATTTTTTCGGGTATTTATTTATTTATTTTATAGTAAAGAAATACCATGTTTCTTTACTATAAAAATAAATAATTAAACTAATTTATTAAGCAAACAAACAAATGCATAAATAACACAAAAGCTCCCCAACAAGAGCAGAGAGCAGCACCTTAATGAGGAAGGCATTTAGGTTTGGCCATAAGATCTAAATCAGTTAGATTGTAGGCAGGATGGAGCAAGAAGTCAGGAAATTTAAAACTGTGTAACTTTATAAATAAAATTCATGTCCAATGCAAACAGAAAGTTCAGCAGCAGCATCAGGTGATTAGTTTTGTTTTTAAATATTTTTACTGGCTGAGAGACAGTACTTTTGGATGACTATGGTCTGGCTATTCCTAATTCTCAGCTGTCCCTAATTAAGTAGAATGTGCCTGATTTTGTCTAATATGCTTGCTCTGTCCCTCATATTTTTCTTATTTCATGGTAAACCACCGAGTATTGCAGTCAATCAAAAATTACAGACTTCCATGTTTCATATTCCTCAGAAAACACTTTATAATGTAAAACATGTTGTTCTACTAACTAAATTTATATGAATAACATAAAATGCTAGCTTATCTGTGGAGGAATATGACTAATGGCTGCTCTTTGCAGGATTACTGTGATTTGTGTGAAGGAACTTAGAATACTTTAATGTGAGGCTACTGTTTCCATGGAACAAAGTTCAAGTACAATCCATACCTGTCATTTTCAGCCATAACTGCTGGGTGGGGTGGGAGCTATTTGCAGAAAGTAACTAACCCTCTTGTTGTTTTCTGAGTTTAAACAGTCATTATCTGGCTTTGCAAGACTATTACTGTGATTAATGTGAAGCAACTTGGAATACTTTAATATGTGGTTATTCTTTCCAGGGAACAAACTGAAATACAATTCAATACATGGCTGTCATTCTTAGCTATAACTGCTGGGGGGTGAGCTGTCTGTGGAAAGAAAGTGAAACTGGTGTGGGATTTTTAAAGCAAGTTACACCTTGTATTTTAGCTTTGAAATACAATACACAGCTGTCATTTCTAACTATAAAAGCATACAAAGCCCAGGTTTGTTCCAAATTAGTACTACGGTACCACTTACACTGATCTTGTTGACTTTGCCAACCAGCTAGCTGATAGGTTCAGCACAAATTTTATTGCCTATCCCCCCAAAGGCCCATTCAACATCTCTGATACTTGTCCCACACCTCACATCTCCATAGATCAAGTGCTAAAGGCCCTATCCAAGGCAAAGAACACAGCTTCCATGGGACCTGATAGTATCCCAGGCTATATTTTGCACCATCACCAGCAAGAACTAGCTTTGCCATTGAGCACCCTATTCAACCACAGCCTAATTACAGGCATCATTCTAGCAGACTGGAGAACTGCCATTGTCATCCCCTTGCACAAAGGTGATGCCACTACTGACCCTGGAAACTATCACCCCATTTGCTTGACAAGTCTGATCTATAAAGCCATGGAGAATATTATTATGGATTTCAAACAAGGACATAGGCAGTCTCCAAGCACTTGACCTCACCCAATTCATATGTGTCATGGGCAGATCTTGCCTATTGAACCTGGTTGATTTCTTTGAGACTGTCACCAAGGCCCTGGATGAGGAAAAGTCAGTACATGCAGCTTACCTTGACTTAGCCAAGGCCTTTGACGCAATCCCCCAATCAGGCATCATCTAAAAGCTTACACAACTTGGCAGAAATCCCTATCTCGTCATGTGAGTGGCCAATTAGCACACTGTTAGGACCCACAAGGTCAAAATAGGGGCCACCACCTCCGACAGCAGATCTGTCACTAGTGGTGTTCCCAGGGATCAGAGTTCCAGGCAAAGACAAAGGGCCTGTGGCTGACCAAGTTTGTGGATGACTGTAAGTTGGGTGCTGTCACTGAATCCTCAAATGATGTTAACATACTACAAGAGGGTCTCATAGCAACAAATGACTTGTGCCAAAGTCATGGCCTTAAGTTAAATGCAAAAAAAAAAAGTATTTTCATACCATTCTGCAAAATCATGGCCTCTACTGATTACCACATCAACGGCAACCCCCTAAGCACACAACCTGTGATGAGAGACCTGGGTACTCAGGTTGACAGCAGTCTCACATTCGACCATCATGTGACGGCAGTGGTCAGAAAAGTGTTTTAATTGGTTAATCTCATAAGTAAAGGGATTGCATCAAAAAAAAAGGAGCTTATTACCTCTCTGTACTCTTCCTTCATTAGGCCTAGAATTGAGTATAATGCCCCATTTGGTATGTACCTCTCCAAATATCTGCACCAACTAGAAAGGCCACAGAAATACCTCACAAAGAGAATCCGTTGCGTCCACTTGTCCTATGTGGACAGGCTCAAATTACTATCACTCTACTCAGTATCATACAGATTGCTCAAAGGTGATCTGTGTCTCGCCTGCAAGGCCGTATCAGACCCTGCCTTACTAGAGATGATCCATATCAGTAAGTCTAACTCCTTGCACATTACCCACTTGATAGGCCTAAATCTAATATGCGACATCAGCAAAACCTTCTGGAGAGACAGGTTTGTCTCCAAGAGGTGCCCCGTCTCTGGAATAGACTTCAAATACATGTTAAACAGAGTACTTTGCTGACCCTCTTCAAGCGCAACCTTGATAAGCACATGGGAAACCACAAATTTGCCCCAGGGGTTCCACCTTTGTCCCTGATTGACAGGGGCAACAGGTGCTGACTGAGGTTTCTTTTTTGGGATAAACTTTTGGCTAGGCTTGTAATGGCCCAAGAGCCATTAGCTTAGTAACCTCCTATGATCCTTTAACTGCTGGGGTGAGCTGTCTGTATTAAGTAACTGAAAATAATGTGGGGTGCTTAAAGTATGCTTTACCTCATATTTAGTTGTTCAGCATGAGGAAATGATTTCTGATAAAAATGACAAAGTTATGTTTGATTTCTCAAAACCATTTAACTGTCCTGTTTTGGGACAAACGATCACATGATTAAGGGTTTCAACTACATTAGATGAATAATCAGAAGAAATCAAGGAAAATATTTTGCTGTGTCCAATGGACAATGAGGCAGGGGCTATAAGCAGTTCTTTCTTATTCTCAGAGGACCACAGTGTTGCATACAAGCCAATAATTAGTAAGGCCAATCTACATTTTGCATAAAAAAAGAAATATAATACATGAAAGGATATTTGTTTATTGTGTTCATGTAGTGGGAAGTCCTTTTTAACAAAGGACCAGGAAGAAAAGCTCCACAAAAATACATAAAAAAAACCCAAAAAAACAAAAGAAGAAACACATTCCCTGGGATTCATGAACCTTGCGCCAGGCGCACGCATAGCGTAGGTGTTACAACGCCAAATATGGCCGCCGAGCGATTCATGTACGATCCAATCCCATGTGCACTACCGGCATGCGCCGGATCTGCGCAGCCCCCGGCGTAGGCATGCTAAACACCCCATGTGCGGTGTTGCACCATGCAAATGAAGGCATATAGCGATTCACGAAGTGGCGCAGGCGTAGCATAAGCCCACGGCAATGTAAACCAAAAAAAATGGTTTACATTTTCCTAAACATAGCATAGGAGTAACAGAAGAGTGTCAGACCCAGGTATCACACTGGTACCATATGCCAATGGCGAAATACACAGACAATGTCAAAAGAAAACATACACAACATGTAAATAACAACTTAAATGGCATGTCCACAGCAACTCACATCAGAACCCTAGGACATGTTTGTGGAAGGTGCAATACAATGAAATAATATAACAATGTTATAAAACAGCAGCGTAATACACAATGGTGTGCATGGAATGCCACAACCATGGTGCAAGGGTTGCCAAGGACTCGCGGCAGTGTTTGGCATGGTAACTATGAATTAGTAGTCAATGCCATGCAAATGAGGCAGATAATACTGAATCGCAAATCCCCACGGTGAGAAGGCTGTACCAAATGGCACAGCGGTAATACACCGAGGAGTGGCTCAGAGGGAATACATGTAATCTGCAGAGGGGTGTGCCACAGTAGCAGGAAGCATATTGGAGCACAGCAAACCTGGGCTGTACATCGTAAATCACAGCTGCAGGACCGGGGTGTGGGGTAATAGTTCAGCTGAGAGCACACAATGCGCACAGAAGTGCATGTGTACGAGGATGTCTACGTTCCCTTAACCTAGTCATGTGACGCTCACCCCGCAAACAACATCGGAAACAGGAAGGTGATGTTAAGAATATGAGGAAATGTGTAATTGGAGTACTAATGAGCAATCAACACTAATCAACCCACGAAGGCCAATCGGTGGCAGCTGACAACTCTGCATGCAGAAACCTGCAAAACGGGATAGGGGAGGCATATGAATGCAAAGAAAGTAGGGGAGGTAGCAGATTGCAAAGATTGAAGACCTGACACAGCAGAGCAAAGCAGACAGGCAGCACAACGGTGGCAGCACACAAAACGCATGATATGCCATGTCCCAGAAAGTACACATGACAGTGCTCTGCAGGATGCATGCCAGAAAATAGTAGGTGCAACGTGCAGAAATAGTAAGGGAAGGTCGAAAGGTAATCCATGGCAGGCAAGAGTAATGCACCACCAAAGGCAACAGCGTTGTAGTTCCATCAGTAAAACACGGAAGATAACCCCAGATCTGACCATACAAACACACCCTATGACATCATCGGTGTGCACAGCACAATAGTATAAAGTGTGAATGCACACAACACACAGCCGTGTATTCCCAAACACCGCACCATAGGTGTAAACACACGGGGAACTTTTAAAATGTACATGTTGGGTGCTGCCGTGGTTGTGATCCATCAGCATGTGTTAGAGACAGACGGTGATGTTGAGGAGGGTGCCGACAACCACCGTAGGCCTCGGAGGAGAAGGAGAGTGTTCAGACCAAGGGTAACCTACCAGGGGCTACAAGAACTGGAGATAGTAGAGCATTACAGGGTGGACAGGGACACGTTACAGCAAATAGTGGAGCTGTGCCGGCCACGCCTGAGAACAAGAAACAACAGAGGGGAACCCATCCCAGTGGACACAAAGGTATGTGTAAGCTTGCGAATACTGGCCACAGGTACCTTCCAAAGGCCAACTGGAGATATAATGGGCATCTCACAGGCATCAGCATCCAGGGTACTACACCAGTTCCTGGATGCCATGTTACCACATGCCAATGAGCATATATACTTCCCCAGATCTCAGGAGGATTTGGCTAGCGATATGCGCCACTTCCACCGTGTGGCACAATACCCAGATGTAGTGGGTGCGATAGACTGTACGCACATACAAATCAAGTCACCACCTGGTGAGCAGGGTAGATGCTACATAAACTGCAAGGGATTCCCCTCCATCAATTGCCAGGTCGTGTGCAATGCTCAGGGCATTATCATGGATGTGTGCTGGCAGCCCTGGAAGCTACCACGACTCCCATATCTGGCATGCCTCACAGCTGTATCAGGTATTTGCCAGGGGGGACATAACACAAGGCCATCTCGTGGGGGATGCTGGCTATGCACTGGAGCCGTGGATGATGACTCCCATCAGAAATGCACACACACACATGAAAGAACCATAATGAGGCACCGCACAAACCAGAATAATCATAGAGCGTGTGTTCGGGATGCTGAAATCACGGTTCCGGTGCTTGGATACATCTGGTGGAGTCTTGCAGTACTCTCCAGGCACATGTGCCCACATATTCATAGTATGTGCCATGCTACATAATATGATCCTGGGAAGCAGCTGCTGCAGGGACATAACGGAAGGGCCACAAAGCCCACCACAACTGCCAAGGCCAGTCCAGGCACAGAGGGTTCCAGACCAGGAACACACTGTGCCAGCCCCAGTAGGCAGACGGAGGTGTACCCAATATGCCTACGCCTTGGCAAAGAGGGAACGTATAGCACATACTCTGACAGCGTAGGCCCCATGTACTGACACCTCCCTACCTGCACACACAGTGAAATGGACGGCACACAGACATGACCACCTGTAAAGTGTGTATGGGTGGCCTCATGTGACTCCAACATAGGCAGCCCCCAAACACTGTACACCCAACAGCCAGTGGAGCATGTAACGCCAACACCTGAACAGTACGCGGGTCCTACAGCATGTGGCGTTGCTGTATGCCTGCCACGTTCACCACAAGATGTATACATATAAATATATATATATATATGTGTGTGTGTATATATAAATATATATATATATATATATATATATATATATATATATATATATATATGTAGATAGATATAATTATATCTATATAGAAATATATGTACACATATACATATATTTACTACAGTTAAGACAGGGAATTAGAGGGATATAAGGTGACTGAGATGTAACCCGCGATAGCTGTACATAGTATACATAGTGAAACGACAACCTGAACATCCGGGAGGTTCAACATAAGAGGATACCGCCAACCATGGAACGGGTAACATACCGATATGCATAACCGCGAGGCGGAAAGATCGCCAGACCACAATACTGTAACAGTACATGCGCGTGTAATAGTATGATGATATGAAGGGAGAGGTAGACACTGCTGCTGGTGTTGCGGTCCACATAGGTACTGTGTGCAACCGTCCCCGTGAGTGCTGTAGTATGTGTACGTGTGCGGTGAGGGTGCCGTGTGCATCGCTGTGTGAGTGTAATGTGTGTGTGTGTGTCTGCAACATGTGTATGTTGGTGCCACGTTAGAGGCAGAGTGGAATATTAGGTGTAGGCATACAGTAAACTAGTCTCAGGCATATGTACACTACTAGTCCCAAAATAGTAGTGACAGCCTCACCCTGGCTAGGTGTGTCGCGACATAGAACGATACAAAGTGAATATGTCCCAGATGGTAGCACAGGAATATACCCCATATGAAATGGAAAGGACGTATGTAATAGTCATGCCTGTATGTATGACACCGATATGTTAATTGCAATAAGATACGTCGGCAAAGTCACACAGCAATAGGTATGTACCGCAGAAATACGTATGTGCTACCCCAGTACTGACTGTGGCCACGGTCGTCTGTAAACACCGCTGTGTGTTCTACACGTGTCAAACAATCAATTCCCATCTGAATATGTGGCAACCACTGGCAAACAGGCTATCCCAACAACAGGACCACAATGACTGCAAATATCCGGGACAGAATAACAAGGGATAGTTGTCACGTACACACAACCGCTGATATACCACAGATGTTACTGAGGTATACATTCATCAAGCTCACCCGCTGGCGATACCGACACCACATGACAACAGCCCAACCTACAATCCCATAATAAAAGACAATTAACTGTCAACTCTCCAAGTAGGGAGGGAGCACAGACAACTATACTGGTTATGTAGAGATGCAAGGCCCACAAACCGTATCCGTGACGTACAACCACCGACATCCCCCACTGTACATAATAAAAAAAGACAAACCGTAACAGCAGCACAAACATACAGTCGGTCAATGACATCTGCATAACCACAACCTATCGTGTGGGGGACACAATTAAAGGTGGCTGCATAATTGCATGCGTTGTAGAAATGCAAACAATAGCCTAGTTACAGTTTTGAATGCAATACTCCATTATTATACGTCAGCAGGACAGGTACACCCACTTGTTGAAACAAATACTACACCTGTCACACACAATCCATGGGTGACATGAATGCAGACCATACTAGTTCCCATGCATAGCAGATGCAGTCACACATAACATAAGACAATACAGACCATCCCCACGAAGGTAGGGCGAATATCCAACGGCCAGGCGGAGAATCCAATTATA
Source organism: Protopterus annectens (assembly GCF_019279795.1). Lineage (NCBI taxonomy): Eukaryota > Metazoa > Chordata > Ceratodontiformes > Protopteridae > Protopterus > Protopterus annectens. The sequence continues at coordinate 1,664,025,323 of NC_056732.1, forward strand.
CCCCAGTGTCGATGCGTAATTACTGAATGGAGTAGATGCACAGGTGATATGCACGTAATTACTCACGTAGACATAGCCGCTGATATACCACAGAAGTTACAGGGGTATACATGCAGCAAGGCCACCTGCAGACGATATTGGAACCAATTAACAACAGCCCAAGCTACACTCCCATAACAAAAGACTATTAACTCTCCAGGTAGGGATGGAGCACACAGACAACTATACTGTCTATGTAGAGATGCAAGGCCCACAACCCGTATCCGTCACGTACAACCACCGATATTGCCCACCGTAGATATTAAAGGAATACAAACCATAATAGCAGCACAAACATACAGTCAGTCAATGACATCTGCATAACCACAACATCTCGCGTGGGAGACACAATTAAAGGCGGATGCATACTTGCATGCATTGTATAAAGGAATACAACAGCCATGTTACAGTTTTGAATGCAATACCCCGTTATCAGTCATCGTCAGGACAGGGACACCCACATGTCGAACCAAAGACTACACCCTACACACACAATCCACGGGTAACATTACTTTGAAATATACATGTCGCCACGCATAGCGGTTGCAGTTACACATAACATAACACAATACAGACCATCTCCATGAAGGTAGGGCAAATAGCCAATGACCAGGTGAGGAATCCAATTATACCCCAGTATCGATGTGTAATTTCCGAATGGAGTAGATGCACAGGTGATATGCACGTAATTACTCACTGAGGAACAGCAATTGGTGGGATGAATTCACATGTTGCAGGTATCGACGGATATAAGGATGACTCTCCGGATATTCAAACCGTATGCTCATACCGAACCAGCAGTGTACAACCGGAAAGTTTAAAGAAAACGGAAAAACGATACACGGAACAAAACACCGACAAGGTATGTAGAACACATGATATGTACGGTTGTGTAACGCATGATGTGTATGACGAAGCTGTACTGTATGTGAATGGTGGTTGTAATTAATTACACTTGTCCGTAATGCAGACAGTGGTGAAAGGTAGTTATGTAGTGATATCCTGCTGAGCATACCAACGCTTGGGACACCGTGTGTACAGCAGTGGGACATCATGTACACAGCGGAGACACCACAATGGATGCCACAGGGGGGCATTAGAGAGAACAATGCCATACCACACGCCGTTGCTGGCAGTGGATGTCCAACAAGGAAGTGCCATAGCAGCGGATAGGACATGTATGTATACTGTCACAGCACGCATGTGTATGGGCATATACCATTGATGTCATACGTAAGGTGCGGCTGACCTGCAAGTATGCCCTGCATTAGGGGATACTATGTGAAATATGTGTAATGTAAAGCTGTCTAGGTAGATATGACAGATATCATACACAGTATCACAGGCATATCATGCATAACACAGGTATCGCCTATTGGTATGTACAATAACAGGATACATATGGCCTGTAGGTATGGGACAGAGTAGTAGCATGATAGCTAGCCAAAGTGGAAGGGACACCAGGTAACCATGCCCAAAGGACCTGTAGCAGCTGCACAGGTGCACAGTGGGCAACAATGCAGTCTGGCAGGTCCATGTGTAAACACATGTGCAGTGTACACAGTAGTGTCACCTCCCCATGGTAGTGTCCTGTGAACAGCAGAGGCGGGTGTTAACTGCACGTCTACACAGTACCGCTGCTATGGTGGTACCAGGACTACATGTCACTCAAACAGCAAGGGAGGTATCACATGAACAGTGCTACTGTGTGTCCCTGCGGGATGTGCACAGGACCTATGTTCCACAGCATAGTGTGTGTTGTGTTTGTGGAAGTAACACAGAAGCCCAGCCCATGCAGTGTGGCATGTGTGCACATATCCAGGAGCAGTCCGTTCACACTGCCCACCGCAGATGTCATGTATGAGGAGTATATGCATCAGTAATGTGGAGGACATGGGCCGTGTCAGAGCAGAAGACACCCCTGAGTATGTGGTATGCAGATGTGTACAGATGTGTTGTCCGTATGTCAGCCACATATGTAAACCGTCTGAGCCTGGTAAACATCGTGGCATGACAATGTTGTGCCATGTAAAGCTGTAGCTGTTGTTGAAGGTACACCATAAATGTGGTAGTGTACACTTGACTGTGTGTAGATGTGTGTATTTCAGAGGTACAATGACTACCTATGTACCAGCATCACACACAGTACAGATAGGTGTGGCCTTGCAGAAGGGTATCCATGCCACAGTGGAATACAGTAACCCCAGGACTGTGTGTGGCATATGTGTGTACAGCAACCATGTACAATGTGATATGTATGTACGGGACAAGTATCCATGTGATAGTCAGTGGGTGAATGTTGTTATGCAAAGGTGATGTGCATGCACCATGTGTCATGCATCCTGATGCCATGATACTCATATGATGTATCCGCTACACTGACACCCATATGGTTGGTATTGGTATGAGCTGGTGGAGCAATAATGGCACTTGGTATGTAGGCGTGGGATATCTAGGCATGGACAGTACTCTGTGACAGCATGTTCTGTATGTAAGCATATAGTGAACATGAGGGGCCCCATGACTGAGGACTGTGTAATGCCATATGTACCTGACATGTAGTAGGTACTATGGTATGCTCGCACCACTGTGTGTCCTGTCCATGAGCCACATAGCATAACATCCTGAGACACAGGGTATGATGTGCAGGTGGATGTGTAAGTTGCCATTACCAGAACGTGGAATGGTGCTGAAGGGCAATGTGAGGACAACGTCTGACGTGTCGGCCTCTGTACCACCCCAACCGCCCATGCAACGGTATGACAGGTGGCCAGCATGTGTATGTGCCGTGCTGTGGCATACACAAGCCCAACACAGGTGCTAGGAAAGGCCTGGAGGCCAGCAATGTGTGTGGGAATCATGTTCGTGAGGATGTGCCCCATTGCCATGCAGAATGGTCCAGTCATGGGTGTATGACTACAGTCCCACACATGCAATGCAGTGCCACCCGTGGGTTGTGCGAGAAATGCCAAAGCGGCGGTCAGGGTACACATTGTCCAACAACAGGCTAGCAGTGAATATAGTGGCCTGGTGCGGAGACATATACCGAACAGGTTGGTGGGACATTACAGCCAGGGACATCGGAAGGTGACATCGGGCCAGCATCCCAGGACATATCGTGTGCATGTCAGTACCGTGTACATGTCCACAGGGACACTCACGATGTCCATGTACGGATTGCGACCCTGTAGTGAGTGAGAGGGTGTATTGTCAGTAAGTACGCCATCGCCTGGCACATTGCCAACATTAGCTCGGTCTGCAATGCCTGGGTGACTATTGTATGTGACATCAGATGTGGATGTAGCCAAACAATACAGACATACCACCACAATGCCTGAGGCCCCCACCGCAATGTGCGGCAGTCATGTTTAGGTAGCTAGCCTTGGAGTATGTGATGATGGACCTCGAGGACCCACCATGGCTGACAAGTGATGCACCCCACACATGTGAATGTACACCACTGTGCAACAGCCTGCACATGTGGTTGTACATCATATGCATGGAACATGACCACCACAGTGGCGTCTGTGAACAGGTCAGTACCGCCATGTCTCTGTGTGGAATAGCATGGTTTCTGCAATTGTGTACATGCTACGGAAGCACACTGTGGTATGTGTCAGCATATGTATGTGCACTGTCCATCTGCTGGGGTGTCATGCCGTTAACAACTGCTGTCAGCAGACATCAGTAGTACTGGTTGTAGTACACATGTTCCGTGTATGCTACGATGGGTGTGTTTCCAGGGTGTGTCTAGCAGGGCCGTGTAGCATATGTGTTTAATCCACTGAAGAGGGGATAACCCCAGGTGCGTCACACCAGTCACATGGAGGTATTGTGCATGCTAAGGGTAGTGTAGGTATGGTATGTGTTGTGTAATGTGTCATCCAGCTGAGCGGAGTGCATGACTCAAGCATGTGTAGGTACTTGGGTGTCTATTCCAGGGAAGTGTGGGTTGCTGTCAGCACTTGGCAGTATTAGCTGTCTGAGGCCCAATGTACAGTATAACAACACAGACGATATGTAACCTGTGGTGTACAATGTCGACTCTGTCGCGTGTTACAATGTGTATAGCGGTCAGAAACATGGGTATCTGCACATGGAGCAGCTATGATGCATTGTGTTAGGCAACCATCCAGGATGTGTGCAAAACACTGTGTGATGTGTGAACCCCTCACCTGTGGGTGTTCCAGTCCAGGTATGTGCCTGGGAGGTACGATCCGTGTACAATCCGTACTCGCAGGCATGCTGCGCAGAGCATGGAGGCAGGTCCCAGTCACCGCAGAGATATGTGAGTGGTGCAATAGTGTGTGTGCCTTGCTTGTGTGCAGCACAGTGGAAGATGCAAGCATTGTCCCACATGACCCCATGCCGTGCCTGCCTGTTACAGACCTGCCGGAGACAGTTATGTAAAACTGCCACAGAGGCAGTATAGCATGTGAAGATGTACATGTGTGCTCCACACCCCAGGCTGATAGCTGCAGGTCATGAGTGCCACAGCATTGTGGTCAACCAGGACTGTCATAGCGGTCAGATACCACATGCCTGTACAATAACAGCAGGAGCATAGGCAACAGTTGCAGTGACACAGTAGGTCAATGTACAGTGTCCCTGTGTCCAGACCACTGCCTACTGTACACTTGGCTAGACACACACCCAGAGGGCTATAACACCGGTGAGCCATTGCATGCCCCAGTACATGTAGTCTGTGTATTGCCATCACAGGGCAGTCACAATAACATGTTATATGAGAGATATATTGTACCAGGTGATGTGTCATGTGTGCGTATGTTGAGTTGCAGAGCTGTTCACCCGTCAGCAACATCTCAGTGCATGATGCCTTGTGTAACATGATGTGTGGAACTGCAATGTGATCCACAACAGGGTCATCTGTGACTGGTGCGTTGTGAATGGTGTAACCCATGGGTCTGTGGGATCTACACTGGTGCTGTCGGTTGCCATGCTGGGGCCACCAGTGGTGCCTACAGTGGTCATACAGACATACTGCATACATTGTTCTGGCAGGAATGTCCATTGTTGTAGATGATGTGGTACTACGTGAAGGTAGGTGTGTGTTGTGAATGTTACCCATCCAGACGTGACCGTCAGGTGCAGTCATGGTTGTCGACAGCATCACACCCATCCACAGCTGTCAGCACCCTGTCCCCAGAATGGGTAACAGTAGCCCTCGTACTGTGTGACTAATGTGCAGATGGCGGAACACCTACTACTGGCTGGCTAACAGTGTCATCTAGGAAGGCTATATGATGGCTGGAATACGCTGCTCTAATGTATAATTATGGTATCACGATGAATTACATTGATTCACATATAGTAAGCCATGGCTGCTGGCATGTAAACCGTGTACAACAATGACTGTGTGACAGACCCAACCAATGTGGAGCCGTGATGAACATGCACCCGTTAGAACACCAAATGAGGTACATTGCACGTAATGATGTACAACTGACAGCTATGGGCACAGCATGGATGCAGAAGCACATCCTCCACAGGCAGTACCGCTCCATGTTGGTAGGAGGGCATTGCACGAGTACATGTGACAGTTGCTGTATTGCCACATGTACGGCATATCCGTCATGTAGGGGTAGCACTGGTACGTGACTGTCGGACATGCCTGTACATACGACCATGTCCCACAGGATATGTGTTACGTGTGTACAACACCTGTCGCATCTTCATCAAGCTGTGACGTATGGCTGCCAGTGTACCTGTGTGACATGTTGTGCAATGGGTGCAAAGGTACGCAGTAGCGCATTACATGCCCACATGTCCTGCACAGGTGCATAGCCTGAACATACACTACAAATAGGGTGTTGGATAATAGCAACCCACAAGAGGTGATGGGTACGGGTGGCAATCCACTATCACCTTCCGGGTAAGGTGTGCATGTCCATGACACATTAGCACCTGAGATGTTAGCAGTACAGCTGTACAGGGCGGCATGCATATTTGATTTAAAATACCCTTGCGTGTTCCACCACTGGCCTGTTGTCAGACAGCCACCAACACAATGTGCAGCATTGACATGTGCACAGCACATCACCGCTGGCTACAGTAGAACAGGGTTACTGTGTTGACATGTGCACAGAACATCAGTGCCAGCCACAGTCGAACACGGTATGTGTTGAACCCCACCGTCATTGTAGCCCATGCCACAGACAGACGTGTTATGCATCTGTGTATGTACGGCTGGGAATGGCCCTGGCCTAGCAGTATAGCTGTGTCAGTGTTGCGAACAACATACTGAATGGGCTGTGTGTGTGAGGTGTGCGTCATACGTGTATGGTCTGATGGATGATACCAGCAGTGCCCCCGCTATGTGAACATCCCCGTCCCCATAAATGAATACCTAGGCTGTGCTCAACACCATGGTCACTGTGGGAGGGATGGTGCTGTGCGGTGCACCCGGGGACATGGTGGTGACAGCAGGCACTGGATGTAGACATATGTGGTACCCATGTCAGGCCGGGGTACCATCCATGTGCACAGGATATCACCGTGTGGGCACATACAGCATTGTGTTAAACAATATCACAGCACATAGCACCTGTCAGGGGTAATGTGTATGCATGGATGTGCAATGCCAGCATGCACCATACACACCCCCACCAGGCAGCATGCTGCCTACCTTGCAGAAGGCCATCGTCCACACCATGGTGATGGACATGTGACATGTCCATATACCCATAGAAATGACATATGGAATGGACAGCCACCCTCCCAATACTGGTATCCCACAGGCGGGACACATCCCTGTGCCATGTATGTGATATACCCTGCCATACCATGCAGCCCTGTCCAGCAAGGCTGCACGTGCCATCACAGTCATACATGGTGTGATGGCCACATGGCACTTGCACTATCAACTGACCAGATCAGTAATGTGGCACTGATGCACCTTGTGGTGTCACAAGTGCTGTGTGTCAGCGTGTACAACGTGCGTGCGCACATGCTATGTATGACCATCCCTGCTAATGTCATATGATTAGACATTGTCCCATGTGTATCACATGTGCAATACAGGCGAGCCGTGGCAGGTTGTCCAACACCCGTACAGTGCTGAGTAGATGTATATGGCACAACACATGCATGTACAGGTGTCCATGTGTATGTGTGCAGTGCCACCGCTGACGTCCATAACGGCTGCGTGTGTGATGCTACGTGACATATACACAGCATCCAGGTGAATAGTAGAACTGTGCACACATCGGGCCATGTGCTGATTGGTATGAACACAGGTGCAGGCAGGTACACATGTCCACAGCAGGTTACCATCTACATGGGGTATGTACAGTGTGATGAGTTGACACAGAGATATGATATGATACCCACTGCATAATGGTGTGACAGGTGTGACAGCAACACGTCAGCTGTGTCAGTGTCATGATGCGTCTCAGAGATTACTGTGCAGATGTCGTACATGTCATAGCAATGTATGTTCAGCGGTATGCCAGTACGTCAGTGTGAATGTGACCTGTCACAATCATTATGTCTTACAGATAATGCCTCGTTCACGACTGCCAGCCTTCAGCTGCCAGGAGGATGAAGTAATCATACCATTGCTCCATGACAACTATGACTTGCTATTCAGCCATGGTCCACAGCAAGCGCAGCAGCGGGATGACCTGTGGCAGGATATGCGCAGGAGGGTGAATGACATGGGTGGCAAAAAACGCACCTACCAGCAGGTACGCCGACACTGCACGGACCTCATACGGCATGCGAAACAGCGTGCCGCCGCAATCGCCAGAGAACAAGGTGGAACAGGTGGTGGGCCACCAACCCAGCCCCCAATCACACACACGGAGGAGCTCCTGGCCAGTCTGGGGACACCCAGGGAACAGCATGCAGAAACACTAGCCGCCATCGTGGAGGTGGGTGTCTCTCAACCAATGAGCCTGGAGCTGCCTGGTAAGTCAGTCTTGCCTATGAGTATGATATCCACTATAGGTGTAGGTGTCACTGTACATCATGTAAAGTAACAACACATGCCAGGTATATGGGCACACAAGCCGCATACTACAGTATGCTATGTTGTGTTTGCAGAAGTGTGCATGCCACATGTTATCACACAGGTACACGATGTGACATGCACAGAGCAAACTGTGGCTGTCATACAGTCATGGATAATGTTTATACTGTTGTGTCTCCCCTATACAGGTACATCTGGTGTGTCACACAGACATGGGTCCGTTGCAGGTGAGACTGTTGTTAGTAACAGGCATGTTACAGTGTAGAGTTATTCGCCATGTGGCCAGGTATAACATGCACACCTGGGTTTTGTTCCAGTCATGGTATACAGGTTGCACCACCAGACACACACATGCCACCCGTGCACAGTAGATACAACCGTTATTATACACCGGCATGAAACCACAGTACCTGTCAGTGTGATATGTGTGGTCAGCTATGCATACAACGGTGGAGGTGTTCTACAATGGATGCATATGTAGTATGCATTGGAACACCATCCGTGGTACGCACACAGTACCACACAGTGAGCAGTGATCTGGGCAGCACACAGGTGTCACCAATGTGACATATGCCCCTGCATTGTGTGCACACGTTGTGACATGCCACCCGACATGTCCCACGCCCGTGGTGTTCTGTCTGCAATATTGTCACACCATCACATGACCCACACCCGACATAGCAAACATCCACACTGTTGTCTGCATAGCCCTCTGGATTGTGACACCTCCGACATGTATGGGTGTATGTCACATGGGACACCACAGGAATGGGTACACGATGCCCATCGCACACAATTGTCCAAGACCCAGTCACACATGGCCATGGGTGATAGCCACAGGCATGTTGCCACACAGTACGTCTGATGTGGATAGACACCGTTGCACATTGTCCACACATTGTGCGATCATAGCTGTAGTGGACCACCTGTACATTTGATGTGGTACACCAGAAAACCGGAATGCCTGTCTGCAGCCACCAGAGGTGCCACCGATATCTACCATATACATGCTGTGGAACAGCATGACTGTGTTGCAGTCATGGCAATGCAATGCGTCCATGTTATGCATCGCACAGCAACATACATGTGTCCTGTTGCCATGCAGTGGCACAGTGCCTGTACTCCCCACTGTATAGCTATGTACATGGCTCACACTAACCACACCTGCACATACATATTTGCTAAACATGCATTCTATCTGTAGGCTGTACACACAACACTGCACTGTGAAGCCCATTATGATGCGGTGCATGTGGCGGGACACCATCGTCACACATGTCCACATGTTACCGCACATGTCAGTGGATTACATGTCAAGGTAACGTCAGCCATGTGTACTGTTAACCTGTCTGTGGCCACATGGTGTATCACGGTGATGCATGCAAACTACCATGATTGTGTGTACTGCATGCCTACTGATATGACACCTGCTTGATGTAGTGTGCACCCCAGGGCGGTATGCATACTAACACTATTAATGTCTGGGCTGCATTCCCTGTGCTGTAGTGTGGGAATGCTGCATGCCATCTGCAATATCACATGCATGGTGTGTCTGTGTGTGTGTGTGTCTGTGTGTGTGTGTGTGTGTCTGCGTGTGTGTGTGTGTGTGTCTGCGTGTGTGTGTGTCTGCATGTGTCTGCGTGTGTGTGTGTGTCTGCGTGTGTGTGCATGTCTGCGTGTGTGTGTGTGTCTGCGTGTGTGTAATGTACCTTGCAGTATGTCTTTGTATTCACAGGTGGTGTAGGTGCGTTCCCCTCCTGCGGTCCATCTGATGTTAGTGTCCCCACAGATACTAGCGGTGATGACCATATGCATGAGGTACAGGCAGGGTTGTCAGGGGCAGAAGCTGTGCCATTGGTTACCATCCCACCTATGTCCCCCTCATCCCCGCACACGGTTCTGATGCCGACACATACCACATCACCGTTGCCCATAGAGGAAGGACAGTCAGCGTCTGTTGGCATGGAGCAGGAATGTGTGGTGGCTACAGAAGGTGCCTACACACCATGTTGCCAGTGTAATGACTGGTGATGTGCCACACAGGCATGTGGCTGGTGCTGCTCGTAGGAGGACCTCTGGCAGACATGCACCTGCTGTACAGGGCGCAGCAGCTGGTATCACCAGACTCATGTTCCAGACTGTAATGGTGGCACAGGCACGTGCAGAACGGCAGAACCAAGAAGGGCAGAGGCTGCAGAGGGCTGCAATCCATTCCCTAAATGACAACATCCAGTCATTGGCGAATGCTCAACAGCAGATTGCTAATGTACTGGATAGGCGATTAGGTGAAATGGTTGGAATCCTCGACCGAGGCATGGCAATCCGCGAGCGTGAGCTGTCTGTGCTGGAACACCTGGTAGGGGTGAGGCGTAGGACATGTGGGCGTAGGCCAGCAACACCAGCTAGTGTAGGTCGACGTGTGCGTGCCACCTCTCATGCCCACTCACACAGTGCCGGTAGCAGCAGCAGTGCAGCTGGTGCTACACCGTCCACACCAGGACACAGCAGGTCACATGGACATGGCCCTGGCCGGTCCCAGCGTGGACACAGTTCCAGCAGACATGTGTCATCGGACAGTAGCCACTCTATACCTCCACCCGGTAGTGCCAGTGCGACCCCAGGCAGGCACGAGTCACGTGGCCGCAGACGGACACAGTGAGCCATACAACCTGCACTGTACAGTCTGGGGCTGCCAATTATACCCCGTGTAGGCATCACATATGGCTGAACTGTGTACACACATACCCACACATGGCAGACACAACTGTAGGGCTCCACCACATCCACATGCATTCTGCACAGTCATGCCCAGTAAACTCACCGGCCCTTACACACACACATGGTGTCATCCATTGGTGCAGCCTATGCCCCTGGCAGACATATCACCCTGTGCATATGATGAAGCCTCTGTCGCATCCCTGTCATCCACACCATCGGTGCAGGGTAATGCAAATATATTCTGATGCACAGGGTGGACAAGATAGTGAGAGGTGTATGTGATACCTGTGTATGCATAGCGTGTGATGTGTATGTTGCAGTGGTTGTGTATGAAACTGACTGACTGTGCGTATGTGACGGGTTGTGTACTGTCAACATGCAGCAGACATACCATGTAGTGCAGGTGCAGCATGCATTGAGCTGTGTTCACGGTATGTGTGACGGTTACATGTGTAGCACCATGTTAGTTCTGATAACCTGAATCCCTCCTATGGTGTACTCGCATGTGCCTACAGGGAGCACTGTTATCGGTCCCCCACGTGTAGCTGTGGATTACCCACAGGCACATCTGGCAATATCAGCATACCACATGTACCCGCAACCTGCCTGGACACCTACATAGGTTCATAGGTGCATAGGTACATACTAGGCTACCTGCCCTAGGGCATGTATAAGCCTAGCCAGAGTGTGTGTGGCTTTCACCACCCCTTAGGATGAGGATACTATACCCATTAGTTTGCTGTGCCTCTGTCCAGCAGTGACACAGAGATGATTCCCGGGGTATACCTATGATCTCCCATCCACTCATCAAGCTTTCTCTTGAACAGAGTCAGTGAAGGGCTCTGCCTCACAAGGACTGGGATTCTGTTCCATAGTGTAGGGAGTCTCTGGGTGATGAACCTGTCCCTCCAGCACGTCCTATTTATATCCGTGTTGAGGTTTGTGTCTCTTGCTCTCGTGGCTCTGGTTGATTTGGATCTTATGAGGTGGAGCATGTCCATTAATTCCGGGTTGGACATGGCCTTGTATGTCAGGCACAGATCACCTCGGAGCAGACAGTATGCGACTGTATAGCGCCGGAGTTTCTTCAGTCGGGCAGCATGTGACATATGTTTGAGCCCCTTTATCCTATTGGTGGGGAACGTTTGTGGTCGTTACAACTGCTGCAAGTGTCAGGTTAGGTACATTCCGAATGGGGCGTTGTACTCAATCATTGGTCTGATAAGTGAAGAGTACAGGGGTACAATGACTTCCCCTGATCTGGATGTGAATCCCTTCATGATCAGGTGGGCAATGTAGAAAGTCTTCCTAACCACATTGGCAATGTGAGTGTCAAAAGAGAGGTTACTGACAAGTTGGGTCCCCAGGTCCCTGATAACGTCTTCCGTGTTTAATGGATTACCACCTATGTGGTAATTAAGGGTTACCCTGTTGTTCCCAAAGGGTATGACTATACCTTTCTTGGCATGTAGCTTAAGGCCATGGCTCTGGCACCAGTTATCCATTTCTATGAGACCTCTGGTGGATGTCTGTGTCTGATTGGGTGTCGATTATGGTGCCCAGTTTGCAGACATCTGCATACTTTGTCAGTCACAATCCCCCTATGTTTGCCTGCACATCAGACAAATAAATGCCGAACAAGTGGGGGCCCAGGACTGAGCCCTGTGGGACACCGCTCGTGACCGGCTTAGAGTCTGACATGGCACCAGGAACTCTAACCCTGTGGGTTCTGTCCGTGAGCCAGTTTGCAACCCATCTTGTGACATATGGGTCTACATCTACGCTGGTGAGCTTTTCTATGATGCCCGCGTGGGGTATTGTGTCGAACACTTTTGCTAGGTCAAGGTAGGCTGTGTGAACTGCCTTACTCTCATCAATGGCCTTAGTGACTCTTCCGAAAAGGTCGACCAGGTTCAAGAGGCAGGATCTGCCCTTGACAAAGCCGACGTGGGTATGATCCAGTGTATGTAGGTCCCCAATGTCTTCATTTATGAGCTCCATTATGATCCCATCCATAGCTTTGCAGACAAGGCTCATCAAGCTTATAGGGCGGTAATGTCCAGGGTCTGTAGAAGCACTGCCTTTGTGGAGTGGGACCTCAGTTGCCATACGCCTTTCTTTGGGTACGTATCCTGTAGTAAGGCTGAGATTAAACAGCAGCCTTATGTGCGGGTTTAGGTCCTCATTGAGGTCGTGTAGCACACAGCCGGGGACACCGTCTGGTCCCATTGATGCTGTGTTTTCTGCTTTAGAGAGAGCAGCTCTCACCTGGGCATCTGAGATGTTTGGGAGGCTAGACTCTGGTGGGATAGATATCGCTCCTCTTGGGGGGGGAGGGGAGAAATATGCACGGAACCTGTCTGCCAGTATGTTGGCAATGTCTGTGGGTTCAGTGATCATTGTACCATTCTGGACTCATTCCGAGCATAACTGTGAGCTTCCACCCATGTTTCTACCATAGCTACAGAAGGCCTTATGGTTGTCTTTTGTGAGTCCTCTCCCACAGGTGGCCTTGGATGATTGTATGAGTGATCGTATTTTACTGCTAGTATTGATCAGAGATGCCTTCCCTGTTAGGGATTTCGCTCTGTCATGTAGTAGCTTTCCCCTCTTGTTGTACAGTTTGTTTGTGGCAGGGGTCCACCAGACCGTGCACCTGTCTTTGGTGGAAAGGGTCCTGATGTTATTAGGGATTGCTTGATCCATACATTCCTGGAGGTGCTCGTAGAGGGCATTTGTAAGGGTTTCAGCAGTGTGGGTTGTGTTTTCCACTGGCTCAGAGGCCTTGAAGGGTACCACTCCAGTCTTAAGAAGTGTGAAGTTTGCTTTTGAGATGTTCTTCACCGTGGTCTTCTTTGCTGGGGTTGGGGGCGGGATGTGGATCTCCAGTGAGATTAATTTATGGTCTGATCTCATCGATGAGGGATATACATCCAGTGTGGAGCATGTCATACCCATGTGTGATGATCAGATCTAGTAGAGTTCCTCCTCTTGTGGGTATGGTGACTAGTTGTTCCATAGCATTTGGGTGTATGAACTCCAGGAACCTTTGGGCTAGGATATTGGGTCTTGGGTAATGTTCCCGGTCTATGTTTGGGTAGTTGATGTCACCCAATATGATGGTCTTTGGAGAGACATTCATACTCTCCAGTGTCTTCAGGAAGGCTGTGTGGGTATCCTGAGTTAGAGAGGGTGGTCTGTAGCATGCTACAAACTGTAGGGCAGTTCTACCTATGGTTAATTGCACCTGGATGGTCTCCGCTACTACGTGCATTGCCACTAACCTGGAGGTGTGGGTATCCTTTATGCATATGGAGACTCCCCCTCCTTTTGTGGTTCGGTCCGGATTTGGGGCCGGAACGCGTGATATGAGGTATAACCTGGTAGTGCTGGAGTGCTCTCAGGAGCCTTGAACCAGGTTTCAGTCACAGCACAGACATCGATGTTCTCCATACTGAGGAGGGCTTTGAGGGCGTGCAACTTGAGGTTTAGACTTCTGGCATTGAGCAGTATTACCCTTAGTTCTTTCCAGGTTTGTTTTCTAGGGCGGTAGGTTTATCATTTGAGCCTTGCTGGAAAAAGGCACTATGGGGGTGGCAGGAGCCTTTGCCAATATCCGGAAGCCCAGGAGTGACAGGTGCAAGCCGTCCCCTGCGAAGCAGCGTGGCGTGTCAAGCATGTCATCCCAGGCAAACAGACATTGGACCCCCTTAGACTGACACCGGTAATTAAGCCAATTATCAAAGCTGATCATTCTGACTCTGTATTGTGGCATCATTCTTGGTGAGGGTAGGATACTGCTCAGGGTCAGGGTCATACCGGCCTGGGCTACATAATCTGAGAGCCCCTCTATGTCTCTTTTCATGTAGTCCAAGGAGGTATGTCTCAGGTCGTTCACACCGGCATGGACAATGACTGCGTCATACTTGTACATGCTGCGGAGTGACCTGAGTGCGTGTGTTATGTGGCGGAATCTAGCGCCCGACAGGCAGCCTACTGTGATCATTTCCTTGTTCAGTCTGGTGGGTGGGACGCCAGTGTGTCTTACTATGGCGTCACCTATAACAAGTGTGTCTGGCATTGTGTGTGGCCTTAAGGGCTATGACTGTTTAGCACACTGACTTTGAGAACTATGTGTTGCATGTCCTATGTCTTGAGGAGGCAGTTGCTTGGGTGTCTGCTTTGGAGGCCTCTGTAGTTTTGGTATATGTTTGAACAGTGCCTCCGAGTATGTCTTTGTGTGTTTATGTGTTTGTTTTGCAGTTGTGATAGTTCTATGTGAAACTGGGTTTGTGGTGTGCGTGGTGTCCTTCTCCTCCTGTCTGGTCTTGCCGGTCCTGAGTTGAGAGAGCTCAGCCTCCAGTTTGGCTATATAGTTGCATCTCTCACATGTATTTGTGTTTTGTGGGGGAAGGTGTGGGTTGTCTGTGTACATGAGGCAATTGTAACATTGCCTCAGGATGTCCAGATTCACCAGCTGAACAGGAGAGGATGCTAGCAATTGACCCTTCGACATGCTAGAAAACGTGAAAGCGTTTGCTGTGTAACTGAGTCAGAAGGGACCTATAGGGGAATGGGTACTCAAGGGGATTCTAGGCTAATGTAGTACTTTGTTTAGTATATATGTACTTTACCTATGTAAGAATGCTTTAGGAGAAAGTGCTGAGCTTTTGTGATAGAGAATAGACAGTTTAGATTGCAAGTACGGAAGTTCTAAGGGAAAACATGAAGAGGAGAATGTACGGAGCCAGACATAGTTTAACATTATTTACACAGTACATGACACACATGTCCACATATATACTGCACCTGACGCCTGTGGTCGGTGCCACAGGCTACAGTGGACAGAGACATCACGTACATGGCAGGACACAGTACAGGTATGGTGACATTGTGCAGGTGTCATACACAGCATGCTGCCCACTGACCTCAGGTGTCACCTGTCAACTGTGGTGCACGCTGTGCAGCAGTAGGACGCTGTACCAGTACAGGAATACGGCTGCAATCGCGAGGTGTACACCACTATGGTGCACACCCCATAGTGTGCAGATGGGGACACCTGCCTGTGTGGTCAGCACCCTCACAATACAATGCACCCACACGCCATGTCACAGGGGGAGGACTTGCACAGGTGGCCAGTATGGCTCACACCTATGGCATTGACAGGGTTGTGCAATGCAGCACCAGTACGGGATGGTCACCCTGTGTGGTTAGTGTCCGTTCACAACAGTATATCTGCATACACCCTCACACCAGGCAGCAGACATACAAACATGTTGACTCACACACATGGTGGTGACCACACATGTATACACGGAGAGACGACGTGTTGCATGTACTGCACCATCCACATCCATGCACCCCACACTGAGGTATGTACAGATCTCTACTATGGTGTACAGGGATGTGTGGCACGTGGGACATAGTCCCCCCGATATGTGGCATACATGGGCACACATTCCTGCACACATGTCGGTGCTGGGAATGCCATACCCACCATATGAGACATGTGCAGGCGTGCAGCGGTATGTAGTGCATTATGCGTACCAACACTGTATCCGGCAGATGTGCCGATATATGCACTTGGGAGGTGGTAGGTGTTACAGTAGCCATGTGACATACTGTCGATGACACCTGACTGATGGGTATGCATTATGGCAGCACTGTCATGAAACAGCGACATAGCATACTGTATGCACATGGCAGGGTAGGATGGTGTGTGACACACCTGTGAGCCACCACCTGCACACATGCATGTGGACAGGTGTTTAAACACATGATGTACACACATACCGCCATACATGCTGTTACTATGCCACCATATAATGGCCCCCATGATGGGTACGCATGTGGTAGGGAGTTGCAACTATGTTATGGACATCGGCCACTGCTCATGCATGGCTGCACCATGCACAGTACACGTGTCACATGTGTCCCCTGTTGCCATGTGTGTATGCATTGCTATGTTTTGACATGTGTGTTGACATACATAGAACATGGACTGTGGTATGGTATCACAGCTGTCACAGGCGAACAATACCAGGGTATGTGCCCCAGTCAACACTGCTACACCCTGTAGTGCAAGCATACCACAGACATGTGTCCACCTTCCATTCGTGTGTGTAGCACCGTGTACGCCAGTGTTATGCATGTGGTACATCACAGGCTTCGTATGTGTCCTGTGTGCAGTCCATGCACACAGCCAGACAATCACATGTTTGACATATCTAGACGTTGGTTCACTCTGGTACAGCAGCAGTCATGTTTCATAGCTGTGTCAGGGCCGTGGTATGTGTGGAGCCGACCTGTCTATGTATACTGATATGGGCGGACTACATCACACATGTGGGATCATTGTTAGTACATGTGTACTCTGCACGACTGGTGTACACCGCTATACAGACCTGTGGACATATGTCACATGCTGTTGTTGGACCGTGAGGCATACTGCTGCACTGATGACATGGTGCTGGCATGGCAGCTACAGTGTTCACTGCAGTGTGTACATGTTTGACCTGCACCCGTGATGCCTGTGATGCCATCTGTGTGTGTACGAGTAACTGCATGTGTGACCACCCTGTGCGTGTGGACGGGTTTACCTGACCGTGACCTGCGGTGTGTACACTCCGTCTGCATGCTGGACGGTGCGTAGCACATGCTAAGTGTGTGAGCATGCCCGGTTTGCTGTTGTGTAGGTGGACACACACGATGTTCCACACTCTGCCCTTTCATGATTCAACCCCATGTGTATGCATGTCTGCACTCTGCAAATGCTAAGTGTGTGAGCATGCCCAGTAAGCAGTTGTGTAGATGGACACACAGTACAGTGCACACCACGCCCGTCTGTGATTATACCCCGTGTGCATGTATGTTCCCCCTTTGCAACCGCCAAGTGTGTGAGCATGCTCAGTTTGCTGTTGTGTAGGTGGACACACACGACGTTCCACACTCTGCCCTTTCATGATTCAACCCCATGTGTATGCATGTCTGCACTCTGCAAATGCTAAGTGTGTGAGCATGCCCAGTAAGCAGTTGTGTAGATAGACACACAGTACAGTGCACACTGCACCCTTCTGTGAGTATACCCCGTGTGCATGTATGTTTCCCCTTTGTGACCACTAGGTGTGTGGGCATGCCCAGTATGCCATGTGTGGGGACACAGTGCAGTCGGCACCGACGTCTGATACTAGGCATGTAGCCTTGGCCAATGACATCCTGAATAGCGACGGTGGCCGTCCAGGCGAGTTATATGTAGTTGCTATGCCACAATGGCTGCCTACATCATGCACGCCGGTTGCTCTTTCATAGGGTGTACTGTCTGTGGTGCATCCCGTATCCATGTCGTGATGTTGTGCTCCGTAGTTAGTTAGTATTCCCGAGGGCAGCACTGCCGTGTTACTGTACGCCCACCTTGGGATAGTAACATGCTGTGTGACTGCGCACTCTGTCTTCATTCCCTATCGGCTGCCTTGCCTCTGAAGATGATATCACCCACCTAGGAGTATGCCTCTTGACAGTGCTGTGCTCAGTAATCTCGGTAGCGTGTTCTGTAAATGCATCATGCTGTAGTGTGGTCATGTAGGTTCAACTCCCGGCCCTTCCCCGTGTGTGTGTGTGTGTTTCCAGCTGCCTCTGGAGATAGTAATGCTTTTAGATGCTTCACAACACATACCTTGGCTATCAGCATCTATTCCTTTACAGATGATGTCACCCGCCTAGAAGTATGCCTCTGACAGTGCTGTGCTCAATAATCTCGGTAGCGCATTCTGTAAATGCATCATGCTGTAGTGTGTTCATGAAGGTAGGAGTAGGTTCAACTCTGGGCCTTCCCCGAGTGTGTGTTTCCAGTTGCCTCTGGAGATAGTAATGCTTTTAGACGCTTCACAACACATACCTTAGCTATCAGCGTCTATTCCTTTACGGATGATGTCACCCGCCTAGAAGTATGCCTCTGACAGTGCTGTGCTCAGTAATCTCGGTAGCGCGTTCTGTAAATGCATCATGCTGTAGTGTGTTCATGTAGGTAGGCATAGGTTCAACTCCCAGCCCTTCCCCGTGTGTGTGTTGTGTGTGTGTATTTCCAGCTGCCTCTGGAGATAGTAATGCTTTTAGATGCTTCACAACATATTACTTGGCTAGCAGCATCTATTCCTTTACGGATGATGTCACCCACCTAGAAGTATGCCTCTGACAGTGCTGTGCTCAGTAATCTCGGTAGCGTGTTCTGTAAATGCATCATGCTGTAGTGTGTTCATGTAGGTAGGCGTAGGTTCAACTCCCGGTCCTTCCCTGTGTGTGTGTTTCCAGCTGCCTCTGGAGATAGTAATGCTTTTAGACGCTTCACAACACATACCTTGGCTATCAGCGTCTATTCCTTTACGGATGATGTCACCCACCTAGAAGTATGCCTCTGACAGTGCTGTGCTCAGTAATCTCGGTAGTGCATTCTATAAATGCATCATGCTGTAGTGTGTTCATGTAGGTAGGCGTAGGTTCAACTCCCAGCCCTTCCCCGTGTGTGTGTGTGTGTGTGTGTGTGTGTGTGTGTGTGTGTGTGTGTTTCCAGCTGCTTCTGGAGGTAGTAATGCTTTTAGATGCTTCACAACACATACCTTGGCTATCAGCGTCTATTTCTTTACGGATGATGTTACCCGCCTAGAAGTATGCCTCTGACATGCTGTGCTCAGTAATTTCGGTAGCGCATTCTGTAAATGCATCATGCTGTAGTGTGTTCAGGTAGGTAGGCGTAGGTTCACCTCCCGGCCCTTCCCCGTGTGGTGTGTGTGTTTTTAGGTGCCTCTGGAGATAGTAATGCTTTTAGACACTTCACAACACATACATTTGCTATCGGCGTCTATTCCTTTGTGGATGATGTCACCCACCTAGACGTATGCCTCTGACAGTGCTGTGTTCAGTGCTCCGAGTAGCGCGTTCCGTACCCATGTCATACTGTCATGCGGTTGGGTAGGTAGGGGTAAGGTCAAATCCTATGCCTGCCAGCTGTGTGTATGTGTGTGTGTGTGTCTATGCTCCCAGCCGCATGGGTTCATAGGTTATGGTTTTAGACGCTCTGCAGCACACATATATCCTGCTGACATCTCTCTGTTTGCGGATGTTGAGACGCAGCTAGTGGACTGCCTGTGTGCCTGCTGTGGTTAGCGACCTCCGTAGCGTGTTCTCCACGTGCGTCCTGCTGTGGTGTGATAGGGTAGTGATGTGTAGGTTCCACTACCGGCCTTGCCACATGTGTCTGTCTGTATCTCTCTCGATGTATATCTACATACATATGTTATGCCCATAGCGCTGCTCTTGCATGGACAGCTGTCTGTCCCATGTATCGCATATTTGCACGGCTGACACATAGAAATGTGGTACGATGCATATCCAAACATTGTCCATGCAACGTCCATGTTCTGGGAGGTGTTGCATGCCCTAGAGACATCTGCTGTATATCTTGGCAGACAGCTATCCTTGCTGTACTGTCACTGTACTCGTACACGCCATAGACCTTGTGTATCATTGCCTGTTTATGGTATGTGTATGTCTATCTGAGCTGTGTGTGTGGTCGTGTGCATGTCCCACTATAATCGTCTGTGCAGGTGTCGCCACTATGGGTAATCCATGTAGACAGCTGTTTCATGTGCATTTCAGCACATACCTGCGGACAGTACTACCCCTCCTACAGCAGCACATTCCATCATCTTGCAGTGGATACTATTGTTTCCACACACATGTATCTGTGTCTGTTCATAACACTCCACCTCAGGGAGCGTATATCTGGACACGGCCTTATGTGATAGTGGGACACTCGGGGCCAGTCATGTCATGTTGCTCTTAGAAACATTGATAGTGGGCACAGTGATATGTTATGCATGCGTATGGCATTTCTGTCTGATTTGGTGTCTTCCTCGCATGTTTGTCGTTGTTTCCTGTCGTCAGTTATCATGAGGGCGCCGGACTGTTACTGTTACGTGGAACACAGCGAACATATGAGGCAGACTTCTACACAGTCTGCGTACATCTGTGCAGTTGCAGGGTATGTGTCTAATACAACATACCTACTGTCTGACTACAATACACACACAGTGTGTGGCAGCATGACAGACCACATGACATTACTTTGTATTTGCACGGCACACCCACGCAGACAGTTGTATTCCTCACACAGTTCTACATCTGCTTATCCACACTACTTGTTCTTTCCTGTACCATATGTGTGCGTCGTATTTGCGCTTCCCATCAGTGGAGGTGCTCACGTACGACTATGGGGGCCTGGTAATTGTTATGTTGACACTTCATGGCACCCTGGGGGACACTTTACCTTTGTGTCTGATTACCTTCCACATTGACCTTCGCGGGGCATGCGTTGTCATTCACAATTACCGAGGTAGGACATATACATGTTTGCACATTTGTCCTGCTGTCTTTCTTCCCACCTGTCCACCTAGTATCACCGGTTCAGTACATGTATTCTGGACAGGTAGCTCATTCATACCCTGACCTGTTGTCATTATGTGTACACGCCCTGACGTTCGGCCATTGCCCTTGTTACATTTCGCATAGTGCTGTGCCTTCCTAGCTGATTGCTGCCTAGGCATTCCGGACTGTGCAGTGGGTGATAGGGGGTGCTATTTCCATTGCATGATTAGTGACACTCATAACATCCGTATTCATGGCTATGCCAGCATACCTCTCAAGTGTACCTTGTTATGAGGGACGTACCTCATTTGGGGTCTTAAAAGGGTCATGCTCCTCGAAATTCCTCAATGTTCCACATTGAATGGGTCTGTTACACATTCAGTGTTAGGAATGTTTTAGGTGAAATCCATGGTAAATTGACATTAATCATATTACTTCATTAAAGGATCTTCTTTATAAGTGAAAACAGCATATTTTAACCATCCTATGACCTTCCTAGTTGAAGTTGTTAGTAAGCCATTAGTATGTGTTCCACATATTGCCCATTTGTTCCACATTATGAAGGCGAGTGTTCCTCATTTTGGTGATGGAAGGTTGAGAGCTATGTATGCCAGTATTCGCACAACGGTCTGACTTTGTATGGGGTATTTGTAATGTAGTCCCTGTCTGTATTTCTTGTGCTATGCCTTACTGCAGCTGTGTTGTTCCGACAGATTTCCAGTTATGGGTGCCATCTTGGTCATACACATGTCCATCCATGGGAATCGCCTACAGGACACTAATACAGGGCTGTACATATTTCACACCTGCTTTCCGCATTATCCGGTGGATGCTTTGCACCATTACTGGGGATTAAGGCATGTTCTATACCCACATCCCTCCCACGGGGCGGGCCTACGGATTCTCTGCCAAACAACACCTAGACCCACTTCTGCATACCCAGGTTCCCATGCCTGCAACCCTCGATGGTACACATTACACATGGTTAATGTGTGTGGTACTGGGATGTGGACGCACTTCTATGGACTCGCCACTCTGGGGATATCTGTCCGTATGTCCTGCATTTCATGGACACGTGTCATCAACCTTGAACAAGCTTTTAGTGCATGTATAGCTGTTCCGTAGTTGCGGCTGTCACTTCTTTTGCGTCAATCGCAGCAGGGGTTGCGAATGGAGCAATTTTTGGAGTCCTACAATGGACACCAGTGTGCATGTGTAAAGTGTAGAACTTGCTGGACTGTCACCTTCTGGCCAGTGGTTTTGGCTGCTGCTGTATGTTCCCCATTCGCGGACGTCTGTTTGACTACCCATATTATCTATTACTTGGCATATTTATATCCATGTGTCATATATACGGGACGTAGGTCTGTTGTGTGTACATATATACATGTGAACCCCTCGTTTCATACCTTGCTTTGTTACTGTCTGTGGATTACCTGTGTACACACATCTATAACCATACCATACCTTTCCACTGTACAGGTTCTAGCAGAGTGTACGGATGGTTGGCCCTTTATCTTAGGTGTGTGTTACATTGACCTGTGTCTATCTGGCAATTTGCTGGCATTTCATGTGAGACTTACTTGATTCTATAGAGACTTGATTCTATAATTATGACGTGCTTCCACTGACTATATTTTTCTTTGTCTTCTGGAATCTTTATGTAACCAGTCCTTTTTGGACACTTTCTATTGTTGTTCATTTTTGTTTACATATATGACTACTTTGGTATGTTGTGCTATTATTGTGTGTGGAGCATTTCTCCCCGGGCCTCTACTGACACTGGACATATATCCAGCTAGCCTAGCCCGGTCAACAAATGTAAACCAACATAAAACGTACATAAACGTACGGTGGCACCTTCTGACAAGTAGGTTGGGTTACTGATGCATACCCTTCGTCAATCCCTGCTACTAACACACCCGTTATTCTATCCACATTCTATGTTTGTCTTATCACATATCATGTGTTTCTCACTGCAGATAGAAAAGTAGGTCAGAGAGAGAGAGAGAGAGAGAGAGAGAGAGAGAGAAGAGAGAGAGAGAGAGATAAAGGAAATGACAGGATAGTGGAGGTTGAAGAACAGTGTGATAGAGTAAGAAAGGAAAAATAAGGAGAAAGTGTAGAGACTGCATAGAGGTAGATAAATAGTTTTATCTAAAAGGCTGTATGGTAGGCGCAATATAGTGGAGAAGGTATGAAACAAAAATTAAATTAACCCCAGAAACAAACCCCCATGGTGGAACCACAATATCAACAAGCTTTACAATAAAAGGAAGAGAATTTTGACCAAATGTAAGAAGAGTAATTACTAAAATGATAGCGCCCTCATCACTGAAATAAACAGACAACTCAGGAGCTTAAAAAAATCCACAAAAGCCAAGTTTGAGACTAAAATAGCTACCCAAGCCAAACATAATCACAAAATCACAAAGCCTTTTTTAGTTATATTCATATTCTCAGAAGCACAACACAGCAATGCACTGAGCTGATTGTGAATGATGTTATCTACACTGAGGATGAAGATGCAGTGAACCTTCTGGTCGATAAATTCAGCTCTAATTTTACCCCTGTCTCCCCTCCATATGTCCCATAAGATATACCTGAAACCGTCTTGCCTCCAACTTTTACATAAGACCAAGTCCTAAAAGCACTATCAAAAATCTATCAAAAGTTAAAAATACTGCATTTATGGGTCCTGTCAGTATCTCCTGGATGCATCTTAAATACCAGGAAACACAATTTTAGCCACATCTGTCACAACACTGTTCAACCACAATCTCATTACAGGTTTTGTATCAAGCAACTGGAGAACAACTATTGTCATTCTCCTGCATAAGGGAGGACCCTCCACAGATCCAGGCAATTACAGACCCATACGTCTGATCAGCATCATATGCAAAGCCATAGAAAGATGTACAATGGAACTAATCAGTAATGACATAAGGAAACTCCAAACACTGGACCTATCTCAGTTTAGTTTCGTCAAGGGCAGGTCATGCTTATTTAACTAGATGAGCTTTTTGAAGCAGTCACTAAAGCAATGGATGAAGGTCAAATAATACACACCATATAATTTGACCTGGCCAAAGCTTTTGACACAACCCACCCCCACTTGGATATTGTAGAAAAGATAAATAAACTGGAAATAAACCCTTACATTACCAGCTGGATTGTCAACTGGCTCACAAATATGATGCAGGAGATCAAAACAGGAGAAGCTACCTCCACAAAGAAACAAGCCACCAGTGGAGTCCCAAAGGGTTCAGTGCTGGGACCTCTCTGGTTTGGCATCTCCTCCTCTGAAGTAAAAAACAATACCAGAGGGCTTTGGCTGACCAAGTTTACAGATGACTGTAAACTAAGAGCAATCATTGAATCCCCAAATGAATTAACCATCCTGCAGGAAGGTTGTCCCAAGCAAACAAATGGTGCAAAAATCATGTGCTGAAAAAAAAATACCAAAAATGCATTATTGAATCCTTTGGGGGGGTCATCTACCCTGAACATTACACCCCTAAGAGATGACCCAGTTGTTTGGGATTTGAGAACTTATGTGGACAGTGACCTAACGTTTGACCAACATGTGTCCACTGTTGTAAGAAAGATCTTCTATATTGTGGAGCTTATAAACAAAGGGATTTTGACTAAATCTAGAGATGTCATTGTCAGCCCTCATTCAGACAGTCATTGATATAATGCCCATTTTGCCATGTATCTGCTCAGACACATGCAGCAACTGAAATGCCCACAGCAATACCTTACTAAAAGGAGACAAGGCCTAAACAATATGTTCTACATACACAGATTCACAGCCCTGTTACTATACTCTGCATTCTGCAGACTGCTAAGAGTTGACCTGTGTCTGGTATCCGAGGCATCCTCTGACCCATTACTGATGGATTTACTGCACATCAACAAGTCAAATGGCATCAAAAATATTCATTCTAGGGATCTAAACCTGTTCTGCAACATCAACAGAATGGTTTGGAGAGACAGGTATATCACAATGAAAATACTACTGCTTTGGAGCAAATTTCCCATTGATGTGATGTAAACAAAGCTCATCCCTGTCAATATTCAAGTTTAATTTGGATCTAAGGATGAGCGATATAAAATTTATCCCAGGACTGCCCCCTGTACTACTAATCATGGACGGCGCAGTAGTGTAGCGGTTAAACTTTGTCGCCTCACAACAAGAGATTCTCCAGCTCAATTCTCAGCTGGGGTACCTTCTGTGCAGAGTCTGCATGTCATCCCTGCAGTTGTGTGGGTTTCTTTGGGTGTTCAGTTTCCTCCCACATTACAAAGACATGCATCTGAAGTGTTTCTCCCTGGGCCTCCACTGAAAATTGGTTTGTTCCAAGTTGGACTTTCCCAGTAAACAAATGTTAAATAAATAAATAATGAACACTGTCAGCTCTTGAATGCTCCTTCAACACAATATGGCTTTTAATCCCATGCACCACAGTGGGAACTGTTATCACAGTTGCTGGACTATACCTATGTAAAGTCATTAAATCAGATGTACTTTATTTGCCAATAAACTTTATCTGATAAAATGGATGGGGAAAGCCTCTGCCACTCTATACGTACACAGTAGAATGGGGGGGGGGCATTATTGCAGAACACTTTAGGACACTGAAATAATTGATAAGAATGTAGTCCACTGGAATTAACTGGACACAGCTTAAATGAGACTGCAAAGAAAGTCTTTATCTGTTAATTACCCAAACTTGTGCAGAACAGGTGCCAGTCTCTACATTATGGGCCGAGTCTTTTTGTACTTTTCAGAATCAATTCTGCACATCCTGTAGTTCGGTTAAGAATGTAAAGACCTATTGCATATCAGTCCAAAAACTAACTTAACTGATTCAGCTGACTGTGTCTGAAATATATCCTAATAATTACAAAACCCTGTAATGTTTCACATGCCTCTTTAGCCTTGGTTTCCAAGCTTTGTCTTGTATGTGCCTCACAGTCTATTTTTTTTATCTAGCATTCCATTGCAAGTACACACTTATTTCCCTTGAGAAAGGAGCATTCTGTAGCTCTCCCTGAGAACTGTTATTTCTGCATTTCTCATGCTTAGTTAGCAAGATTATATTTTCCTTTCTACTGAACTGTCTTTCCCTGACACTGAATGCATTCATAAAAACACAAGTCTGACTCTATATTTTCAGGCCTATAATTCTAGTGAACTCACTAAGAATACAGAGAAACCCTCAGTCTAACAGACACAAATGCTTACAGTCACTCAGTGCTGGCTTGGAACACCTGTCTATGTGTTGAGAAAATCAACACCATAGTTGAACAATGAATGTGTCATGGTATAAGTGGATCGCCGATTGTCATATGTGTAGTTATGTGCAAGCATTACATCATATGTATGAATCAAGGAATATGTGTCCTTGTAATTACTAAAAATAATCTTGTTGTATGTCAGATAACATTGCTTGATGCTAGGTATACCCAAACAATCTGTGGCCCTATATTGTTGTCAATGTGATTATAAAACAACAATTATATACAATGTGGATGCAATCCAATATTGGAACAAATCTACTTTTAAAGCTCAAAGTTTCAAAATTTCGAAATTCAAATGGCCAAGACCAGAAGATCAAAGTTTTGAAACTTTGAAAACTAAATAAAAAAAACATAAAAACAAATTTTTATACATTTTTCCAGGGAGCAAGCCATCCTATAATCCCTGCTAAATAAATATATCAACTCTGATATTGCACTACAGTGAGGAAAATGATCTCCATTCAGAATGTTCAAAGTTTCAAAACTTCGATCTTCTCGTCTCGGCCATTTGAAGTTTGAAGTTTTGAAACTTCGAGCTTCTGAAGGGGATCCATTGGAACACATGCCTTATTTAGGCAACAGCATACATTACTTCATCTCATATCTCTATGAGATTCTAAAGTCATGTGACTGGAGCATTTCTCCCTGGGCCTCCACTGAAAATAGGGTCTGTGTAGCCTAGTCGGACTTTCCCGGTCAACAAATGTTAAATAAAATAAAATAAATAAAAATAAAAAATATCTTCAGTCCTGAGGAAGCTTCTCACTACAACCAGTATGAAAGGATAATCTATTCAAATGACAGCATCAGTCTTCAATACAGTATTTAGAAATAAAATTTAGAAGAAACTCTTGAAAGAGAAAATAACATCTACACATGAACATAGCACATGTGGGTGACAACACTTAACATGTACACTGAGTGTAAGCAGTGACATCAGAATCTGAACTATATACCTAACCTCACAAGCTACTGAAGGTTTGCTGAAACACAAGCGACACTCAAGATTTATTTTACAACTGTGACATTACACATTTCAATGGATGACATCACCATTCTGTATTACTTCTATCTTTCCTCTAAAAAATTGATTGCACAGCATAAGTACACTGCATAGATAAATATCATTTAGGTATTTGCACCCTGTCCTGCACAGTAAGAGGAAGAAACACACACTCATACAAGACAGTTGGTCTTGTATTCAAACTCTCTACCTATCTACTGACACAGTCTACATACAAGTGCATTAAAGGCATGTGCCACAACAGTAGTACAGTAGTCTGATTGCATATGACCCATACTGCATGACATCAGCTGTGTCTTGCAAAGGAGATGCATGTGCAAAACTGACTTCTACAGCCATGTAGGATTTTTAAGAGACTGTTACATCCATTTACAGTCTCTCTCTCTCTCTCTCTCACACACACACACACACACACACACACACACACACACACACACACACACACACACACACACACACACACACACACACACACACACACACACATACACACACACACACACTCATAGGAAAGTATTACTGCTGGATTTGAACTCCCTACCTATCTACTGACACTCCATATGCAAATGCATTATATGCACATGCCACAGGAGATGTTTGACTTTAGTGGTATGAGAGTGCATTTTTGAAAGGATGACCTTATCAATGTGTTGCAGACAGTATGTGATTATGGACAAAAGGAAACTGGGATGTGGGATTGATCTGACCATGTAAATGCTTCTTATTTGTGGAAGTCAAATGAGCACACCTGTTGAATTAATCCTCCAATGATGCTATGGCCCTGCCATCACACACACATACTTTGAGCTTTGTGAGATTAGAACCCCCTACCTATCTAGTTACACACCTTAGAGAAGAACATAGTACTTAACACAAGCACCACCACAGAAGACTTTCTATGCTGTGAGAGTGCACTTTATAGAGGATGATATCAGAGTTGTGCTGCAGATAAGATGATGTAGGGAGAAGAGTTTGACATTGATCTGGACTCACCCCACACTGTAAAAGTTTTTCCAAACTGACATTTCAGTGAGGCCATATTTACATGGCTCTATACACAACCCACATGCACAAGTTGACCGATGCAAGATTAGAACTTCTTACTTATCTAGAGGATCCAGTACTTAATGCAAGTGCCACCACAGACATCTGACTTATATAGTGTTCAAGTGCACTTTATAGAGGATGACATCAGTGTAGTGTTGCAGAGAAGATGATTTTGGGAGAAGGGTCTAACAGTGATGTGGACTCACCCTGCAGTGTAAACATTTCTCCAGACTAATAGTTCAGTGATGCCAGCTGTATGTAAGATCACAGTTACATGACTGTATACATAATCCACATATACACAAGTTGACTGCTGTGAGATTTAGAACCCCCATTTATCTAGTTGCTCAGTCTAGAAAACAAAGTAATTTATGCAAGTTACACATCAGAAGTCTGACTTACACAGTCTGAGAGTCAGTGTACATAGGATTAGTTTTTCATCCATGTTAGAGAAGATATTGTGCTGTTAAGTTTTTGTGCAAAGCCATATTTATAGATATGAAGGAGCCAGTGCAATCTTCTGTTCAGTAATAAATACACAGTGCTGGCTAGGTCAGCTAAAGTGCTATTAATATATACTGCAGATCTGACATGTACCTGTTTTACCTGATGTTTCATAGATGCGACAATCACAGTTGTGAAACGGGATAGAGTATGAAACATTCATGGATCGTCAGGTCAGGATGATGGTATGCAAACTTTAATGAATGCAACTGATATTAACAATGAGTTGTACTCATGCATGGGCAATGTGCACTGTCAATACCAAGAAATACTTAATATTCCAGTGCAAGAGGGATAAGCAATGATGTAGTATGTGTACCAAGACTGTATGTGGTTGTATATTGTTTGTCATGTGTCAGTGCTGCAGTATAGACCTAACTGTCCAGAATGACATAGCCAGTTAACCACAGAATTTGCTGCATTTTACATGAGCACATTAAGCAATTTCCATGTAATGAAGCATTATAATCCAGTAAAGATGCTTATCTTTGTTCAAAATCTCTTCCTAAAGTGCAATGATGAGAAACTCAGTTGAGTGGATGTTGGCAAATTATCAGCACCTGCATTATTTTACTTGGAATGTGAAGTATTAGGGTTCAGTGGTGTGTGTTCCTGCTAACCTTTGTGCAAATAAGGAACAAAGAGAAAATCATCTGATTGTAATTAAATGTAGAACAGATATGTTTTATGTTAATGTTTAACGTGTCATGATGTTAACACTTGTTATGGCAGTTCTTGCTCAGTGCCTTGCAGATATACACTTTGTATGTTGGACTCTACCTTAGACATATTAGTGCCAAAGCTTAAGTTAAAAATTGATTGCTGTGCTTGCATTCCCACATTTGCATGACTTTAGATGGCGAGCAAACAGAATTCATGGTTGAGGGAAAAAGAGTAAAAACTTTAATTTGGTTAACCTTCTATAGATCAAATGGGTCTACTTCACGTTATCAAATTTTGAAAATGTCGAATGGCAATATAATCGTAAATGCCGGACATCGAAAGTGTTGTTGCGGTACAGTGAGGATCAGGAAATTTGCCCTTTCCTCACTGTAGTGTGATCTCGGAGTTGGTATATACAATTAGCGGGGTTGTGGGGGGCACAGCCCCCCACAAGAACAGTTTCGATGTCCGGCATTTACAATCATATTGCCGTTCAACATTTTAGTCTTTCGACAATATGATATAGACGCGAGCAAACAGCTTAGCGGTAAAGCCCTGCCATCAGCACTACTGAGTGGAGAAAATCCACCTGTCACCTAACATTTTTTGTGGTACAAGGTGTACACTCAGTGAGCTAAATGAAAATGTAAAGATGAAGCAAGGTTCAATTCCAGTAAGCAGATAATTTTACAAAGGATGTCAGAATATGATTTTGATCATGACTGTAAGACTACATAGGAATAATTATCCTAAATATTTTGATTTCCCAAACTGCATCAGTAATGCCTACTGAAATTAACTTTTACATCATCTATATATATCAACCGTGCCTCAAGGGAAATCACAAGTTAATTGGGTATAGTATACAATTTTCTAAACATGACAAGGGTGGTATGTATTTTGAAATAATTAGTATGACCCAGCTCTTATCCCAACTATGTGTGTTGGGCAGGATGTCTTCTGTGGTGTGGGCAATATGCTTCCTTAAAGTAAGAACAGTAGCCAAATGATATAAGATGAACGTGTCATACAACAGCCTACAAAATATGTTATGTTATAGTGTGATGAATTTGAAGAGGTGATGAGGGACTCAGATATGGAGAGACACATAAGAGTTTGTGTTATGGCACATTTATGAACATTTTTATGGTGTGATTATATTACTTGTTTCCTTTTTCAGAATGTGTCCTGCTTTGTGCCATTAAGTGATTGATATAGGGGTACAGAATGTGGAGGACTGACAATAAACAATACATCCACATATATCTGGTTGAAGAAGGTGTAGAAAATTGGAGGCATGATGTTGACGTGAGGATGGTGTTTTGTTGATAACAGATGTAACACACACACACTAACACAAGTAATATTAATATGGATAAAGATTGCATTAGTGTATAACATATGTCAAAATTCAAACGTTTGGCAGTAGAAATAAAACTGTACAGGCAGGTTGATTATCTTAGCTCACCAGACAGGAGCTCATGCGGTGTTAACTTTCAATCACATATTGTAAGAGACACTCACAACATGCTCAATAAAAGTATTAGGTAGGCAGCAGTATTCAATAAATTCATATCAGCTGTAACCTCCCTTACATTGTACATGATATCTAATGGTCTGTTTTTATTTAGGGCAGCAGATGTATTGGTATTTGCCCTAAGGTAACCATAGCAATGCAGTGTAAGACAAAAACTCACTGCAATAACATTTAAAATGCCATTTAACATCACACAGTTCACTTGCTTGTTGACTGTTGTCACACAAATGTTGAGGACTACAACTAATAAAACAGAAGGGGGTTAGACAGATACATAGGAAACGCATGCACATGAAAGAGACATAAAAGCAGGCAGTAAAAATTTCACCTAATGTTGGATTTGAACTCTTGCCAAGATGCAAAATTAAGTTTATGGACTTGATCTTTACCTTAACACACAAAAGTGGAAGCCCTACTTCACACCTGTCAAAATCATATCATTGAAGGAACAGTGATAGTCTATTGAGCTAATGGAAGATGTAGTTAATAGCCTTCAATAAAGTAACGACAGTAGGAAAATGCCATAAGATGAAATTTACATCTATCAGCCTGATGAACAGTCAACAGTACAAAGAGGTGAGAGAGAAGGGTGAAGATAAAACAAGTGGACAGACACATATGAAAGGTTATTGTTATGGGTCATTAATGTGCATCTTTATGGTGTGTCTTCAATATTTATTTGTCATGCACTGTATCAGTGACTGATGGCTTTGGGTATCAAAAAGCTGTAGGAGAGACAAAACATGATTAAGACATGAGTAGAATAAGGGTGGTTTAATAATTCTTCCTTGTGGGCATGGATGTGTTTGCAAATTGTTTTTTGTTTTGCAACAATATTCAAAATCTGTTCATTAAAGGTCATAACTGGATAAAAATTAAGATGTATGTCATGAAACATATCATAGAAGTATAATGTCAGAGTGAGAAATAATGTGACATATATCTGGAATTGAACACTTGATGCTATGGCCAAAAAATAATCTTTGAATAAGTGTTTATGTCAACATTCCACAAAGGAAGTTACACTTGATAACATCCAGTAGTTAAAGAACTTGTAGATTAACTGTTGCCAGGTATCACCTTTACTCTGCCTTTACTCTATATTAATATAATTCAGCATGTTTAAGCACCTTTGCATGAGGACAATCTGACTACTGCGGGTGGTGGCAGTAACTGACCAGGTTTTGCCGTAGGACATGAACAGCCATTCACAAAACACTGCACAAATGCTGAGGACAAAAAGTGAAGGCTTTTTATAGGCCATTTCTGGCCATGTGTATTGTGTGTGATTCTATTTTTTGGCCAGATTAAATGTGTGAAAAAGGGGTTGATAGTGAAATGGGGGGGTATGCAGAGGGGAAGGCCAAAGGGGAAATAGAGGAATTTGCAGGACAATAGTGGGAGAGAACCATATACACTCCTTGGTTGGATTCAAGACGCTCTCCACAAGATGCTGGAATATTTTTCCTTTTATTTACTGATAGACTTGAAGTGCGTTCAGTATCATGCACTTTTCAGCAAGTGAATACTCAACTTCTTCAGAATGCAAAACAGTGGAGCCTTCCAAAAGGCTGCCTTTAATACATCAATCAATTAACACTAATTAGAACATTTAAAAGGGCTGTTTCACTAATTAAAACAAGCATAGTAAACTGCAACCAATAAAAACAGTATGTAAAGACTAAAACAACCACCAGGGCTAGTCAATACAAAACATGCTTGATTCTATATTATAACAATAAAATATTTAGAAGTTAGAATCCATCACAGTATAAGTAACAACACTGATGTGAAGGTGAAAACTGTGTTTGTTACTTTTTCAATATTAATGTGCAAAATTAATACAAGTCATCCCCTATGTACAAAACCATCCCCCTTTTTCAACAAATCTCTACTGTTTGGAGGTTAAGCAACTTTAGAAAGTTCTAAAAATTGCAGGGTTTTTTCTGAAACAACTTTAAGAAGTTAAAACACACAATAATAATAATAGGAAGTACCATGCAACTAAAAATGAAAATAAAAATAAACTTAAAAAGAAGAATTAATGTGTCTTGCTGCAAATAGGTCTACTTCCTACTTAGTTTGCACGTAATTATGCATCCAGTACAAAATGTACAAGTTGTAATATGTGCTGATATTTAGTCTTGTAAGTGCCTAAATGTATATAAAGCATCCACCTATTAATAGGCTTGACAAGGGGTGGGGGGTGAGTTTACTACCTCTCTAAGTTCTTTAACCTCAGTATACACTGAATTGAGCACATTTCATTTATGCCAGGTCTCTGGTTAGAATTAACCCTCAATTGCCAAAGGAGCTCTTTCCTTTCAAGTTTAAGTGAGTCATGACCACCCCTTCCATCACTGACCTGTTGGTCAATGGCCCTGAATTTAAACTCGTGTCCTGGGTGTTCGTTAACGTGCCTTGCCAAAGCGTTGGACAGTTTATTACACCTAATGCTGTATAGGTGTTCAGATCCTCGTTTAACCTTCTGTCCGTCTTCCCTATATAGAAGACCGGGCAGTGACAACACTTGGCTAAGTACACTACCTGTTTACTGTTGCAATTGAGTTTATAGTTTGTTTTAAACTTCCACTCACCTATTTCAAAATTACAGCCTTCATCAATAAACTTACAAGCCTATTAATAGGTGGATGCTTTATATACATTTAGGCACTTACAAGACTAAATATCAGCACACATTACAACTTGTACATTTTGTATTGGATGCATAATTACGTGCAAACTAAGTAGGAAGTAGACCTATTTGCAGCAAGACACATTAATTCTTCTTTTTAAGTTTATTTTTATTTTCATTTTTAGTTGCATGGTACTTCCTATTATTATTATTGTGTGTTTTAACTTCTTAAAGTTGTTTCAGAAAAAAACCCTGCAATTTTTAGAACTTTCTAAAGTTGCTTAACCTCCAAACAGTAGAGATTTGTTGAAAAGGGGGATGGTTTTGTACATAGGGGATGACTTGTATTAATTTTGCACATTAATATTGAAAAAGTAACAAACACAGTTTTCACCTTCACATCAGTGTTGTTACTTATACTGTGATGGATTCTAACTTCTAAATATTTTATTGTTATAATATAGAATCAAGCATGTTTTGTATCGACTAGCCCTGGTGGTTGTTTTAGTCTTTACATACTGTTTTTATAGGTTGCAGTTTACTATGCTTGTTTTAATTAGTGAAACAGACCTTTTAAATGTTCTAATTAGTGTTAATTGATTGATGTATTAAAGGCAGCCTTTTGGAAGGCTCCACTGTTTTGCATTCTGAAGAAGTTGAGTATTCACTTGCTGAAAAGTGCATGATACTGAACGCGCTTCAAGTCTATCAGTAAATAAAAGGAAAAATATTCCAGCATCTTGTGGAGAGCGTCTTGAATCCAACCAGTGAGATTTTGGTTTCTTTTTCGTTCATCGGAGGTTTGTCATATACACTCCTTCACAGCATAAATGTAGAACTGTAGACAGAATTTGGGCTGTCATCACACTTAGGGTAGGTGACTATAACAGAATGATGTACAGTGAACTGCAACAAATCAAGTGCACCAAGAAGACACATAGGTGAAGTGGAGTGCTATGTACAGGTCTTTATTTTTTTGTGAGACAGGTGCCCATTTTTGTTTCTTTTTTTTACTTTCAAATAGAGAGGAATGTTTGGGGGATGGGCTTAAGAATCTGAGGGTCAGGTAGGTAGGATAGGTATGGACGCAGGTGCAGACATACAGGACATAAAAGACACACAGGGATGGTGATGGGCACAAAAGCTGGGGGGCATTATGATTGGGGATAGGTAGGGGACATCGGAGGCTAACCCATGTCAAACTTGAGAAAAGTGAGAATCTAATACTCACCCTTAAAGCTGTCATCATTGTCTCCTGTCTCACTTTCCTTTGTCAATGATTGATGTGGTATTGTATTTACAATATGATGAAGCACCTTTTCTACTCAGCTGATTTAGGCACCATGGCCCCTTTCCATGATACCCTTCACCATTCCTGTCAGATCTTGCTGAGTGTAAAAATCATCACCTATGCTACTACTACTACTACTCTTGGAGGGTATCAGTGCACCAGCTGCCAAAGCAGATCTACTTGACACAGATGGGGCAGATAAGGCTGAAGTTGTGGAGCTAGCAATGACAGGTTGTGACCCTGAAGTGCTGCTTGTTGTGCTGCAACCTGTGGAGTGATAGTGGGCCGATCCTCAGTAGTTGGTCTACGTCTCTGTGCTGAATGTCATTTTTAAGCCATAGAAAAAAAATTAAAAAAAAAATTACAGAGGAGTGGGGTGAGAGAAAAAAGAAAAATTAGATCCATGGCATGTCACATGACATAATTGTATATACTATAGTTCTACGTACTTATCGCATGCGCCACACCACTACATACACATTTATGATTACCCCTTTACCACATCCAGGCAGAATGGGAAGGTCTTACTCTGGTGTACCATTAATCAATTGCACTGCTATGATATCATAAATACAACTATTTATTTCACTATTGCTGTATAGCAGATAATTGCAATAGTTATTAGGTTTACAGTAAGACCTGATGCATAGGTATCCCGTGCGTCTCTGAAGTGATTCAGCTTCTCTTGGTGTGCCTCCCTGCTCGCTGCAATGTCATCAGCAGCTGCATGATAGAGAAGATGAAAGCATAATGAATACCAGTCTTGGCTGTCTACTTCATTCTGTGTAACTGAATGTTGATGGATCAGTAGACTTGCACAACTGAGGGATGTCAGCAGTTCTAAACTCATCCTCCCATCAACTAAAGAGGTCCTTCTTGTACTGTTTCAGGTCAGTATAGTGGTGATGACAATTCCCCCTAGTGTGTAGGATGCAAGGTGCACTGGACACATCCTTGGCTAAGCCGCCCCAAGCCTTAGTCTTCTACTGAGATCCAGCATAGTCCCTCTTCAGCAGCCTACAGATGTAGTGCTTCATGAGGAGTGCCACAAAAATTCTGCACTCCTCAACACCCCACCTCTGTGCTCTAAATTTAGCACATCATGTCCTGCACCAGGTATGTCTACAGAAATCAAGCAACAACTCTATGTCTGAATTGGTGCCACATTCTAATATCACATTTAACAGCCATTGTGCAAAGACGCACAACCATGCCAGCTGCATTTGCACAATGGAAAGTAGAGGGATCCATTGCCAGACAGTGAAGCAGGGATTTCCACAACTAGCAATGAAGGTGTGAAACATGGCAAGGAGAATTGCCATCTCTGATGCTCAGCCTATTCACACTTTTTCCACTGCTCAACATTGACATGCTTAATGGCTTGGCTTGTAAGCCTTGATCTTTGGAAGGTTAAATAGGATGAATTGGGACTTGTACACTGTAAAATGCTAATTTTATAAGGTGGGAATCAGCCCTATGGATTAAAGGATGCATACATTTCTGCCAGGTTATTATTTCTCAGTGCTACAGGAAAACTCCCTTTCAGCAATGGTCATCACAGATATAATGCAGTCAATATGAATGGAGATATACTTCAGATTGGCCTGTATGTGTATAACTTTAAGCCATCCAGGGAACTGCATTCCCATGTAAAAGGTAGTGTTACTGTTTGTAAATATATTTAAGATGGATAGACTTTCATGAGCTGAGTAATACAGACCGGGTATGATACATGCATACTTTACAACACATACTGTCCTAAACACAGAGTCAAGATGATTTTAACTAAACCTTTGCACCCATCATAAATATGCAACTGCATTTTTCTTTAATTATCATAATTGTCATGCTTAAACAATTACTAGCATGTCATGTAGTGCTAATAACTCAGAAAGGGGACACACAGACAATGACAAGAGGCCATGCTTGGCAGACTACATACAATTAGTCAGGACACGGAGTATGCCATTAAGAAGTACTTTTTACTGTAATGAGCTATGGTTCTGGATCACTTGCGTTCTATCTCTAAAGTTACTGTCACTTACATCTTGTGCCACAGAGACAGTTACACAGCAGGTGGATGTTCTCCACGCACGACTGTCCAGAGTCCACAGTGCTGATGTCCGTGCATCATTGCTAAGCTAAGAAGGCTGCCCAAATAAAAGTTTTCACTTTTTTCCTTGAGCTGGTAAGGTTGATTGCATGTCACTCAGCAGCAAGCAAGCACAGATGGCAAGAATCAGAAAAAAACAGCATATGAAGTTGTGATGAATCTTAAGTAATAATTTCTGCTTTCCCTTCGCACAGTATGGACTTTTACCCCAGCGCAACTCTGCTATGGGTCAAAAGTCATTGCATTTACAGCTTGTGACAGAGAAAGATATATATCAGGTGCACATGACTCTTTCTTTGCAAATACAGTAAAACTGGGCTAGCAGTGTTTGTGCTAATGAATACCACAGAAACATTTTTCCCTTTTTTTTCAGCTGTGAGTCCTGTTTGCACTCTGCCAAGCAGTATGCAAATTGCAAAGGCAAAAAAATTATGTTCCACACCACAAATCATTTCCTTTCATCAACAGTTATACCATTAAATGGAAACATGCTGCAAACATTACAAGCAGCATATGGCCTACGCATTACCAGAATGTCATGTAGTGTTAATAACTCAGAAAGGGGACACACAGACAATGACAGGAAGTCATGCTTGGCATACTACATACATGTAGTCAGGACACAAAGTATGCTATGAAGAAGTACTTCCTACTGTGATGAGCTATGGTTCAGAGAGTTTATACAGCAAGTGACACATCTGTCCACAGTACTCATGTTAATCCTTTTATGTTATAACACTGTACAACCTGTCATATGATACAACACCCCTTGCTAGTATTATTATTAATAAGGACAACAGGTGACTAGACAACACCTTTTCCTTAGCCAAAAAAATGGAACTCTCTTTCTCCCTCTCTAAGCATTTCTCAAAACTTTGATCACTTCAAAACCCATCTCCATTTCTACCTCTCCAACAGGAAATGCAGTTGCACTCTACCTACCTAATCCAGCCTAATACATGAATACATACAAATACATAAACTACCTTCCACCTTACCCAATAGGAGTTCAATCATATTTACTGTTTTCTTACAAATGTTTCTTTCATAGCATTCTCAGAAGATTTAAAACCTCAGTATAATGGTGACTCTGTATTATCGACCTTTAATTGTATTTACATGTAAATATGCACTGTATACATACTATGTTGATATTCTACTGTGCTTATGTTTTACTACATAATTTTTACTAACTGTTTAATTGTTACTATGTCTGCTATGTTTTGTGGAGCTTTTCTCCCCGAGCCTCCACTGAAAACAGGCTCCTTGGGCCCAGTGGACCTCCCCGGTCATCAAACTGAAAATAAATAAATAAATATGTAAGGCTATAGAGTGCATCATCATGGACTTAATTAACAATGATATAAGGAATCTCCAAACTCTAGATGCCATGCTATTTGGTTTTGTGAAAGGTAGATCATGCCTGCTCAATCTGGTTGACTTCTTGAGTCAGTCACCAGAGTTGTGGATGAGGGCAAGTCAGTTCATACAGCCTACCTTGATCTGGCCAAAGCTTTTGATACCATTCCCCACTCAGGAATTACTGATAAACTCGCCAAACTAGGCATCAACCCCCCCTGTATCATTAGGTGGGTTGCAAACTGGCTAACAGACAGAACCCACAGTGTGAAAGTAGTGGACTCCAAGTCAGACTGCCGACCAGTCACGAGTGGACTCTGGCTGACCAAGTTTGCAGATGACTGCAAGCTGGAAGCCATTATTAACTCCCCAAGTGATGTAGACATGCTACAGAGAGGGCTCACTGAGACCAATGACTGGTGTCAAAACCATGGCCTTAAGCTTAATGCCAAAAAATGTGTTGTTATCCCCTTTGGGAAAAGCTGAGTTCCCACTAATTACCACATTGATGGGAGGCCACTGAAGGCGTTATAAGAGATCTGGCAACACAGGTTGACAGCAACCTCTCCTTCAACCACCACATTGCCACTGTGGTGGGAAAGTCCTTCTATGTGGCACATCGCATTACCAAGGGTTTTGCATCCAGGAAGAAAGAGGTCATCATCTCTCTCTACTCTTCCCTCATTAGGCCAATCATCGAGTATAATGCCTCATTTGGCATGTGCCTCACTAGACACATGCAACAGCTGGAAAGGCCACAAAAGTACCTCACAAAGAGGATCTTAGGCCTTAAACACATGTCCTACATGGGCAGACCCAAAAAACTCCAGATATTCTCTGTCTCATGTCATCTAATAAGAGGCGATCTCTGCTTGACTTACAAAGGCATGTCTGACCCAGCTCCGTTAGAAATCCCAATCCCTTTGCACCATATGTTCCACAGACCTCAACCTCATTACCACAATCAAAAGAACATGCTGGAGGGACAGGTTCATAACTCAGAGACTGCCCATGCTCTGGAATAGACTTCCCATACATGTCAAGCAAAGCACCTCACTGGCCCTCTTCAAGAGAAATCTTGACGAGTGGATGGGAAATCGAAAGTTCACCCTGGGGATCACTCCAGTGGCTCTACTTGATAGAGGCACTGGGAACTAATGTCGGGCGGCACAATGCCAGGGTACTTCTAAGGGCTAGGCTTGTAAAGGCTCCAGGGCCATTAGCCTAGTACACACCTATGAACCTATGAACCTATGAACCAACATCTTTGTAACCTCAACTCACATGCACTACAGGTAAGATATGCCCCAGGATTCAATAAATTAAAATTTTCATGCAAGAACAGTGTAGCCGCTCTTGCATGGAATATAACTGCCAAGCAATCCAATAAACAGCTGTTCTGACATGCACGAGCCTGCCTACACTGTTCTTGCATGGAAACCAGTGCATAATGCTTATTACCTCATTTGCTGATAAAAACAATGCAAATGAGGTGAATTAGCAATTCAGCAAGCAGGCAGGTATCCGTGCAAGAACAGTTTTCGTTGCAGAAATGTATTCAGTTACTAACTGAATACATTTCTGCAAATAACAAAACGGAGGCATGACAGCTCAAATAAAAGCATGTATTATACTCCTTAAGCATGCCAATGAACAAATATATGCCTATTGGCATGGAAAATTGTTTAATTTTTATAAAATTCAAAGTTATTTTTTTTGGCCGTTCTCAGCCGTTTAAGCATAGGGCAGCTGCGCGCAAACGGGATTGTGCCGAAAATAAAAAAAAAGGGGGAACTCAATTTTAGGGGAAATCTACATTTTGCCATTATAGCATATGGCATGCAGAATCAAAACAAAACCAGGGAACAGTGGTTGTCAAGGGGAAAGGCTCTGTGTTAGTGCAATAACTATGGACTAAGGCAGTTGGGTATGCAAATGAGGGGAAATTTACTGAATCACAGAAATCTTCTAAGTGTCAAACTGCATCTAACCATGTTGGTGCTATAGCACAATCATGCAATTAGGAGGAGCAACAGACATGAAAGGGGGTGTGTCAGGTATGTTGTAAGCACATTGGAGCCCTATGGCGCAGAGGTAAGCTTAGCTAAGCACAGCTAAGCAAGGGTATGTGTCTAAGGCTGTATTGACTTATTCCATGAAATGAAGAGCATGTTCAGGTCCAGGGGAGGACCATTTCTCATTGTTTACCTTATCTAAATGGATTTGCGCAGTGCACACTGGGTCTAAAACAAACAAAAAAAAAAAACATAAATAGCAGGACTGTTTACATATGGGCACCAAGTTCGCGCGGCACACCTCGGGGCTTAAAAGGGGTGGAAATAGGAAGGGGAAAAAGAAAAAATAGGGAAATAGCAGAATAAAAGCAATCAAGCACAAATAAAATAGCAAGCAGCTGGAATGTATCATATTCAGTCAATCACACAGGCAGCATCAGCAGCACAACAGTATAAAGTATGGAAACACCTTACAGTCTGTTTTTTTCCCACAAACTCTACACCTTAGGTGTATACACATGGGGGATTTTTAACTGACAAAATTAACAAAAATGTTGTTGGCTGCTGTCACTTTGATACACCAGTATGTGCTAGAGGCTGAGGGTGGTGAGGAGGATAATGCTGATAATCATCCCAGACTCTGGAGGAGGGGAAGAGTGTTCAGACCCAGTGTTACCTATCAGGGGTGACATAATCTGGAGATAGTAAAGTGCTACAAGGTGGACAGAGACATCTTTCAGCAAATCATCAACCTGTGCCAGCCTCAACTCAGACCCAGAGCCAACAGAGGGGAACCCATCCCAATGGATATCAAGGTATGTGTAACCTTAAGAATACTAACTACAGGTACTTTCCAAAGACCCACTGGGGACATGATGGGGGTCTCACAGGCATCTGCATCTAGGGTACTCCATCATTTCCTGGATGCCATGCTACCACATGCCAGTGAGCACATTTACTTCCCCAACACTTGTGAGGAGAGGACCAGTGATATGTGTCTTTTCCACCATGTAGCAGAATATCTGGAGGTACTGGGTACCATAGACTGCATGCACATCCACATCAAAGCACCACCCAGTGAACAGGGTAGGGTCTACATAAATGGCAAAGGTTTCCCCTCCATCAACTGCCAGGTCATGTGCAATGCCCAGGGCATTATCATGACTGAGTGTGCTGGCAGCCCTGGAAGCTATCACTACTCCCACATCTCACATTCATCACAGCTGTACCAGGCATTTACCACTGGGGGCATCCTGTATGGTCATCTAATGGGGGATGCTGGCTATGCACTGGAGCCATGGATGATGGCATCCATCAGAAATGCACACACAACTGCACAAGAATGCCATAATGAGGCACACACACAAATCAGGATCATTATAGAGCATGTGTTTGGGATGATCAAGTCATGGTTCCACTGTCTTGACATTTCCGGTGAAGCCTTGCAAATTATGTGCCTCTAGTCCCCAAGGCAGGGCACAATAGTATGGTAAAGGGAACCAAAATATAAAGCAAATATCAGCACAGTGTGTGCAAATGTGTGCAGGTGTGCCCCCCATATACCTACACAAATGCAGAAACATGTATGTTTGCAGGGAAATAGCAGCATAGCACACACTGGCAATGCTGTACCAATACACATGAAAACATGTTGACTGTCCACAATATGCAGGG
Organism: Protopterus annectens; assembly: GCF_019279795.1. Classification (NCBI taxonomy): domain Eukaryota; kingdom Metazoa; phylum Chordata; order Ceratodontiformes; family Protopteridae; genus Protopterus; species Protopterus annectens. Next base: position 1,664,067,658 of record NC_056732.1, read on the forward strand.
GTCAATGAGCTATGTGTATGTATGGTTAATACTCTCTGGATCTGGCCAACACATTCTCCTGGCAGTCATCTTGTAGTGCCCTAGGTATAGTGCTGTCTTTGACAGAGCCATGTGCAGATAACTGCAGCG